>NW_023270854.1:1141721-1239607 GCF_011800145.1 Mirounga leonina | reverse complement strand
AGCAAGGATGCTCTGTGTGGAACAAGGATGTTCCGTGTAGAGCAAGGATGCTCTGTGTGGAATAAGGATGTTCTGTGTACAGCAAGGATGCTCCATGTACAGCAAGGATGCTCCATGTAGAGCAAGGATGCTCCGTGTAGAACAAGGATGTTCCCTATAGAACAAGGATGTTCTGTGTACAGCAGATGCTCTGTGTACAACAGGATGCTCTGCCTGGAACAAGATGCCACGTAGGGCAAAATGCTCCCATGAGGAGAGCTGTGCTTTGCCAATGCCTGATATGAGCTGCCACAACATCTTCTGCATAAATTTCCTTGCGCTGGGACTTCTGACAATGTGTCCATGTTTGCGTTTGCTAGGGCCACTATAACAAACTGTCACGGGCTAGGGGGCTTAAACACCAAAATTTCTTTTCCCACAGCTCCGGAGGCCAGAAGTCTGAGACCAAGGTGTCGGCAGGGCTGGTCCCTTCCGGGGGCTGAGCAAGAGTCTGTTCCAGGTTCTCCTCTCCCCCCGGGGGTTCTGGCCATCTTCAGCATCACATGGTGGGTAGATGCACCATCCCCATCTCTGCATTCATGGCCACCTAGCATTCTCCCTGGGTGCATGTCTGACTCTATGTCCAAATTTCCTTTTTTTTTAATAAGGACATAGTCACGTGGGATTAGGGCCCACCCTAATGACATCGTCTTAACTTCGTCATCTGTGACCCCCTATTTCCAAATAAGGTCACATTCACAGGGACTGGGGGTGAGGACTTCCAACATACGCATTTGAGGGGATGTAACTAAACCTGTAACAGGAAGTATGCCAACGACACCAGAAGTAAGAAAAGAACAGAGACATGGGCAAGGGGATTTCCCCCCCAGAGACCCCAGAAGGGGGCCCGTCCACCCTCGAGGTCCGAGCCACAAGGATCCTTCAGGACCCGGTTTGCCAGTTCATCACGGCACGGCCCGAATCCCAATAGCGCCTAGCTGGGACAGGAAACCCAAGGCGAACACAGCAAACCTAAACCTAGCATGCTTGCAGCAGATGCGATAAAGTGGGTCCCAGACTCCGAGGGGACGGCGTTCACATCTCAACACTGCTTGCTATTTATTACGTTCTGGTGTGAAAGTGGAAAGAGCCTGTGGGGGGAAGGGGCCCTTCCTTGAAGGACCGCACCCTGTTCACCGTGTTTACCCCACCTGCCGCTCTAGATCTCGTGGCACCCCATTTACTCTCGCCTGGGGTGGTTGGACTGCAGCAGCTCTGTGGTGCTCAGCAGTGCAGGTCAGCGTGGGCCGCATCTTGGCGGAGAGCAGCCTGGGGCTCTGAGTGCGGAGCTGGCTCATTGCAGGTCACGCATTCGGAGGGAAGGCGGGGGCTCCTCCCCGGGCACTGAAAGCACCAGGGGGCAGGGGACACTCCGCTCTCCCTTACTTTGAATGGGCCCATCGCTGGATGGAACAGCACTGATCCTATTCAGAAACAACCCCGGCGAAGCCCTTGGAAGGGAAACCTGTCCCCAGCAGGACCACGCATCCCAACGTGGGACCCCGCGTCCCGGCCCACGCACGCAGCCCCTGGGCCAGCCCGGGGGACTCACCCATCCACAGCCAGGAGACGATTCAAGATTCACGTATTAGCAATTCACTGTCAAATAGTAAAGAGTTTGCCAAAGAATAATAGATGCTTTACATTTTATGCATAACTAGTTCGGAGACCAGGGCTATAAAAGTTTCCTATTAACATGTAAGCACCAAGACAAGTTTTTTTTCTAAACTTGATAAATATACATAACTCCTTCACAATGGGGCTCTTGTGTTGCTAATGGGGACCCTTAATGGAGAGTTATATTTCCAGGATTATATCTTTATTCAGTTGCAAATGATTTTTGGGGGGAGTTTTAATACTCTGTTCCCGTCTATGAATAATAGTATCATTTGAATGCGGTGGACACCTGGCGCAGCGAGGGACAGTGGGAGCTCTGCACTGACCTGGCAGCGATCGCTGCCAACTTTGCATTTTCCCAGCGTTTCCTATCCGCCCCATTCAGCATCTAATTTCATTCTCCCTCAGCAAAATGCTAGACACTTGTAACTTTATTCTCCCTCTGCAAAAACTTGCTCTCTTGTAAGGGAAAAATCCTGGAAAAAAAAAATTTCTCTTATCAATCTCTTCTTATATGGAGTCCGGTCATTTGAAAGCTGGCTAAAGTTTCAGGAAAAACCTTCCAATTAAATACTGTAAAAAGATAAAATAACAGTGGTCTTGCTGCCGCCCACCAGCTTTACTGAAGCCCTCTTTTGTTGATTTATTGTACATTAGCCACTGAGCCGTGCAAAGAACATTACGTTTCAGAAAGAGCTATTCGTATGCGGCCTGCATCCACTCCAAAGACAATCAGGCCTGTATTGCGTTTTGCAAATTTATACCAGGATGTTGGTTTAGAGTGTTTCCCTGAAAAGTTTTTCAAGTAAGTGTCTGCTTTCATGGGTAGGAGCGAGGGGAACACACAAACCAGCCTTTGTTTCAAAACTCACAGATGTGTGGCCGGGGCCGAGCTTTGTTTCCGCTTTGAGAAGTGTGCTCAGGTTTTTGTTTGGAGCAAAACACAGGATCGTACCAAAAAAAAAAATAAATCAGCTTCAGGGTGAACGTCTTGTATGCTCTTGGGCTTTTCCAGACTTTCCCAGGGCTAATTTTTCTGCTCCAAACTTTGCGTGGTGTGTAGATTTGGGGGTTCTGTTGGTTTCTTTGTTTGTTAATCAGCCACACTACAAAAGGGGTTGTGGCTCCTTCAGCTGCTGATAGCTGCATGGAACTTCATCTTAAAGCTCTTTGGGGGTTCGCGAGCTCAGTAAATGTACTTCTGTCTGCACCAGGGCCTGCCTTTTGTGGCCCCTGCGTGTCTGCGTCGTCCCGGAACCTCCTTGAGCACCCGGCACGGTGTCTCAGAGCAGAGCGGACGACACCGGGTGGGACTGGAAGGAAGCTGAGTGACAAAATATTTATACTCCGAGCCAGGCATCTTTGGGGGCACAAAAACAATTCTTCCTCCCAAACAGCAGATGAGATGTTTTCACCGTCCACATGGTCGTATGAAAGAATACTTGAGCGTAAGGGGAGGTCAGGAATGGCGGTCCAATGAGACTCACGTGGAGGCAAAGCCGTGAGGCCTCACAGGCCGGCCTGGTGTCCAGATTGTCCAAAGACCCCCGGGGCTCATGCTGCTGGGGTTACATTGCCCCCGGGGCAGGAGTTACCTGACCGGCCAGGAGGTAGCGCAGAGGACGGCCACGCCGGACACGCAGGCTCAGGCCTGTGTCCAAGTGCACACCCGGGTCCCCCCGCGAGCCAGGTCAGAGCCGCAGTGTGGGCTGTGCAAGTAGGAAGGCATTTGCTGTAAGGTGCACGGAGCGTGAGAGCCAAGAAGGGCCGCTGGGCTCCAGTTATGGTTGTTTCTTCCTTCGAAAACAAGGGCATCCCACAAATACTGGTTGTGGCATGATTTGTCATCACGTGGCATGGATGAAGATGAGGGAGCACGGGAGAGGAGGTGGCAGACAGGAGGGGCACTGAGCTCCCCTGAGTTCCAGCTGAGTGAAAGTTGGTTATAGCTCAGCTGAGTGATAATTTATTGAGCACCTAGCATGCCTTCTTCATACTATTTTATTTAATTTTCTGTTTTATTTAGCTGTGGTATGTGTCTTTCATACCAGCCCTGCCAGTCTCACATAACAATCCTAAAAATGCACACCGAGAGCCCCAGCTGCGTTTTCGCGAGCTAAACTGAGTTCAAACTCAGGTCTCTCCGAGAGCAAACCCACCCTGCCCTCCGAGACCCCGAGTCCAAAGTAGGTGGGTGCTTCTCATCCTCCGGACTACGGGCATGAGAGGGATGATTGTGGATTCTCTTCCTTTTCTCTTTTTTCCCCCAGAAAATGATTGAGTCAGCTTCTAGCTCTCCCTGGGACTGGCTAATTTGGGCATTCAGTCAGTCTGCGCCTCTGCTTTCTTTGTTTAAAGACCACGACTAGGTTGGGCCAAATTGTACTATAGTGTGAAAATTTACTGCCGCTTTGTTATTCCAAAACTTCATCTTCATCAACTAACATAAATGTCCTGTTCACTTGGTATGTTCAAAGACATTATTAATCGTCTTTGAGATGGTAAGTGGGACATAACTTTAAATCTAGAAAAGTGGGAGATGGGGTTAGTCTCTCAGGAGAAACAGAGCCAGGGAGGACGATGCCGCAATGATCGGCAGGTGGAAGGTAGTGCGGGTAAGTGTACCTGGTCCACACACATCGTACGCCCTCCCAGTCCAACTCAGCACGAGGCTCTCGAGGGGACAGAGCCGACAAATATGGGGTGATCTCAAAGGAACGTGTTTCCGAGTGTCTAAGATGTGGTACTCTTCAGCCTTCACGGAAAACAGTATAACGGCATCTCAACAAAATCGGTAAGTCTGGGAAAAATGTCTGGAATTATTCATGAAATTTCAGAAGAGTCAGGGGCTCCCGGAAAGCATTTGCAAAGTTACAGGAAATCCCCCCAAATAGAGCTTGCTCAGGATCCCTTCTTCTCAAGCATCCTGAGTAGGATTTATGTTCTCTGCATCACCACCAAAACCATCGGAACATGCATCCGGGGGGGCAGGCTCTTTCCCGAGGGGACTGGCCCCAGACGCTGAGGTCACCTGCCCTTCAAATCCTATTACGACACCTGCCCTCTTGATCTTTCCTTTCTGACCGTTTGGGACCTGACATACACAGAGAACTCATAATCATCCAAAGAAGTCAATGTCTCTAATCTGAGACTCCTGACTTACTATCTCTTAAGAAACTAAAACCCTTTATGTGAGAGATTAGAAAAAAATTGATATTTTTTCTTCTACTTATTATGATATGCTATTTACAAAACCCCAATCTCACATCTCAAAATGCTGACCATATTTCTAACATCCTCTGAGGGTCAAAAGAGCACAAATCAACCCAAGATGATGGAAATTTTACAGAATGCAAATCTGACCCTGTCCTCAAGTTCACACTCAGAATTCTAGGACTGTACTTGAGAAATGCATGTTAGACATCATTTCTGAGTAAACTTATACTATTTCCAACACAAAAGCAAGGGTTTTCTTATCAGCTGAAAGTCAATTTTCCAACCACGAGCCATGTAATGAAAACTTTTTCTGAGTGCGGGGCCGGAATGAGAGCGTAAATCTGAAAGTGCAAAGATCCATAATTACTTTTTTATTTGTCCTTTTCAAGGAAAAAAACAGATTGTTTCTGAAAATGATCCCTCATCATCTGTCACAACAGACACCCTCCAAGCCAAGCGGTCACGGAGAGCGCACACCGGCCTGACGGAGCCAGGGCTGAGTGGACCGGTTCCTCCATTCGCGCCCCCGGGCTCTCAGCCCGCTAGGGGCCTGGCCAGGCCCGAGGCCGTCACCAGGCCGGGTACCTCTCCGCGCTCGAGCCGCCCTGCCCAGTGTTCGCCGGACGGCCAGCCCCACCCGCACAGGGCCGTTGTGGTTGCGCTGGTCCAAGGTGACAGTCAGCCAATCTAGCAAGCTGATCCATGAGGCTGGAAGGGGTGGAAGAAAGCCACCCAGAGCCACAGGCGCCATGTCTGTGGGTACACTGCTCCCGCAGACTTGGGCTTCAGCCACAGGCCGCGTCACCGCATCCAGCGGTTATCACCCAGCCCGTCACCCCGTCTTGGACTCTCGACTTCTCAGCACATCAGCAAGCGGGCTACGTGGTCCAGCAGGCCCTTTCCCGACAGGGCAGGCTGAGAAAGCGTGGGGACGAGGAACAGGCCCGGGGAGACGCGGGCCACCGGGGAGGCCTCCCGCAAGCCGGGCAGCCCCGCCCGTGGGGCCGCCCAACGTGTGGGGCGCGCCGGGACCCCTGCTCTCCAGTTCTGATGGACCCACCACGGGTCTGAGTCCTGGAGGCGACCGGCAACCAAGAGCTCGTGGGAGACAGTCACGTGTCTGGGTCTAAGGGCGGCCCCGGGACGGAGGGCCAGGCCTGGCACTCTCAAAAATGTGCCTGTGCTGTCCTTAAAAAGAGAAGCAAACTTGGTTTCTTGATGTAGGACATGGACAGAATTCCTATGGAATATTATTAATTAGTAATTAATTAATAATATCACTATTGCAATAGTGTTGATGAGGGCGCAGAGAAGTCGCTTGTCCCACGCCGGGCTCCAGGCACACAGCGGGGGACAAGGACATGCAAACACACTCCCACACACCCGTGACAGTGAAGGAGCCTTACCTAAGCAAGCAGGCGGCCCCAGGGTCACGTCTGTGGCGCTGACGCCAACTTCCGGCCCGGTTCGGCGGGGGTCCCCGTGCAGCCAAGGCTGGCTCTCAGCTGGCAGCTTCTCTGCGAGGCCGTGCGGGGAACCGTGCAGCCGGGAGCGGAGCGAGCACATCGCAGAGTCTGTGGCGTCGTGGGGTCCCGAGCGTGTGGGGGTGGCCTCGCACAGCGACGCTGCTTCTCAGAACGGAAGGCGTCGTGGGCGGCTGTATTAGCATCTTACATTGAATTGGCCTCTGTCCTGACGCCTGTATTTTAGCCGACTTGGTCCTAGAAAATTATTTTTATTCAGGTGACATCTATGATAAAGAGCCCATCGGTAAATATTTTCCGCCTGAGAAATGTGCTCAATCCACTCACTGGAACAGGAAAATCGTGCTTTGTGCAGCCTGCCTGGGCGTCTTACCCAAGAGAGAGCTTTGTGGAACCAGGTGAGCGACCAGCCAGGGTGCCCTCCAGACCCGCGGCCGCTGGTGGGGCCAGGGTCCCACTCCCAGCGCGGCTTCCAGGGCCCTGCCTGAGCTTAGAGATTCGGGCTCTAGAGAGAAATAGGTGGTTCTGGTCCAGTCGGGGACCAGTAAGCTCAGCAAAACCACGACAAGGCCGGCCCACATCCTCAGAGGCACTGGCCACTGACGCCCACAGACGGCGGCCAAATAGCCCATTCCCAGCACCCATTCCATCAAAACAAAGCTAAAATGGACTAAAAGCCCTCTAGGGCCTTGTCAGAGGCCTGGAGTGTCAGGTGGGGTGGTGGCCTCGCTGGGCCTCTACTTTACAAATCTGTCTGTAAACCAAATGACCCTGTCTCACCATCCACATGTGGTTTCCTAGAGAGGCCTCTCTGCAAACTTTGTGCACACGTGCTTCCCAGGGGAGCCTCCAAGGGGCCGCGGCTTCACCCACCAGGACCCGCACGGAGACGTCTGGTGGGCACTGGGTCCCCAACCGGGTCTGGTCTGCTCCTCTCCCAGGGGCGCCATCTCCATGAACAGCAACTCTAGCCTCCGGGTTGTTCTAACCCAAGCCTCCCTGTCCCCCTTCCCTCACACTGCACATCCCAGCCTGTGGCATCTTCTTCAAAATGTGCCTGGACCATGACCGCCCCTCACCAACCCCTCCAGGACCACTTGGTCGTCGCCACCACCCTCTCTCCCGAAATACTGCCAAACTAACCCCCACGTGGCACCTGGAAGCAAGCGTACGGGCGTCTCCCTGCCCCTTGGCCAGGCCCCCGAGCAACCCTGCCTTCCCATGGCCTCTCGGGACTCACCTCTACCTGCCTGCCCTCAGCCCCTCCCCTCCAGCGCCCCTGGCTCCCGGACACTCCCCGACATGCTCCCCACCCTGCACCTGCTCCTCCCCGGCTCACAGCTGGGCCCAGGTTCATCCACTGGCCTCTGTCCTGCTGCCTGGAGCAACACAGAGGGCTGACCCCCATCCAACCTGACCCACACATGCTCCCCCAGCTGGCATGCTGTGTCTGTGCCACCAATGAGCTCCCAGGCTAGTCGCTTACTGTCTGTCTGCCCTGCTATAAGGTCCAAGAGGGTAGGAACATATCTTGTTCCCTGCTAAACCCTCAACACTTACAACAACACCTGGCACATAGGAGGAGCTCAGTAAGCACTTACTGGATGGATGGATGGATGGATGGATGGATGGATGGATGGATGGAGGAAGCAGGGAGGGGGGAAGGAGAGAGGGAGGGAAGGAAGGAGGGAGGGAGGGGAAGATGATGACTCTGTTTCTGTATTGCCATCTCAGAGCCAACAGATGGGTGGTGTCAGGACAGTGAGCCCCCAGAAAGTGCCAGAGGGCTTGTGGCAGATGATCCTGGTAACACCGTCTGGGCCTGGATGTGAGGCGAGGTGGTAGCAAATGCAGAGGTGGGCTGGGCAGAGGCACGGCCGGACGCTGGGAAGCAGTCCAGGCCGGGGGCCCCAGTCAGACTCCGCACAGTGGGGCCTCTCCTCACTGACCTGCGTGCACCCCGGCCTCAGCCGGGCAGCTCAAAGGCTGGGTGCAGGGCACCCTCGCCCAGGGCTCAGTCCAGAGGAAGTGGGAGAAAGAAGAGCCACCTGTTTAGAGGTGGCCTTCACCACCAGCTCTGCCCACCAGCGCTCGCCCTTGCACATGGGATGAAGGCTTGTACCCATGTTATATTCGTGCTCGGACAGACAGAAACTGCAGTGCGGGCTTACTGTTCACCCCGGAGCTTCAGTGAGGGATCCAGACCTCTTCCTGGTCAGCTCATCTTCCGGAAAATCCCACATTAATTAAGAAGCTGGGCAAACCAGAGTCAGCCCAGCTGTGGATCCAGTGACCTCTCCGGTCTCCAGGGCCCAGGCTTCCAAGGGCTCCACACGCGGATTTGAACAGGAAACAGTAGAACCATTTCCAGGAAACCATGTTGATTTTCTGAGAACGTGTCTTTGTTCTTACAGCCCAACAAGCATCCCAGAGAGTGGTTTGGTTTATTTCCTAGGATGGTTTCCAGAAATAACCGCTCCCGCGGTGCCTATTCTGTTGTTGATTATTTCATGGTCGAGCAGCTGTACATTTACAGGAATGGACACTATTATTTGCTTATAATTATTTGGGGTCAGGATTTGGGATACAAAGAGAAAAGGATCCTCGCAAGAGGAAGAAAGTTCGGAGACCACCGTGCATCTCAGTCTGTTCGGGAATGAAGAAGAACCTGTTCACAGAGGTTCTCCGAGACACGGTGTTTCCATATTTCTCAAGCCAATTTACAGAAGAGACACTAGTCAGGTTGAGGGGGTGCAGACGTAATGACCCTGTAATTCTGCTTTCATTGCTGACTCTAGAGAAAGCCCTGTATGGACATAAGGGTAGTCAGTGCAGACCTGTCACAGAGAAAGAAAAACCAGGAATGACCCAAGCGTCCATTGGTAGAGGAACAGATCAGTGACAGTGTCTATCTGAAGGTAGAAAACCACACAACCGTGAAAATGCGTGAAGTGGGGGGTAGGGGGTGGCGGGGGCGGGAAGAGCAGTGGAAGGAGGGACATCTCCACAAAGACAGCGCCTCCAAATCCAGTGCGAGAATGCAGCACCCCCCTCCCGCGGGGCCGGCGCCTACAGGTGCACTGAGCTCGGAAAGCGGCCACAGCGTGGGGGGCGGGACGGGGGGCGCTCTCTTCTCAGCCACGTTTCTACCCTCCCTGTAGCTGTTCACTTTAGGCAGCAGGATACTTTGCTCTATTTCTAAATTTATCAGAAGTGATTTTTACCATTTTTAACAACCATGGGCTAGCGGGCTGGTACAATTCATGCTGCTTCAATGTGGGGTTTGCTAAAGTTTGTTCGACAAGTGCCACTCCTTTGCTCTCCTGGAAACACCTGGGACCGCCGATCAGTGACAGGGAAGCATCTCTGTCTCCCATAGTTTTGCTGGTTTTACTTCAGCAGTTTTGCTTAACAATAATGCCCCAAGTTCCCTGTAAATTGACCCAATTCTTGATTATTACTCCCTGCCAGTGCCCTGGGGACAAAAAGTCAAGTGCAGAGAGGTGGCTTGCAGAGGAGGAGGCAGTCACTCCGCCAGGAGAGACGGGTGGACAAGGCGGCTATCGCATGCGGGACCTCACTTTGCACCCTCCTTTGCTTTCTCCAGCCAGATTCTTCCTGGTCCCCGTGACTTTGAACTACACTGACCTACAGAATTCTGATTTTCACCCAAGGCCAAGTTTTCAGTGACTACCAGCCCCTAAGGGGGAGCAGCTCCCAGGAATCGGGCGCTTTGGCGCAGGGCGAGCTGTGCTCCCTACAGCCTCTCTCGTGTTCCGTCAGCGCACTTGACCTATCGTCATTGTGGTTATCAAACCACAGTGCGATTAAGCCCGCCCTTGGAAAGGAGTCTGCTTTTTCATTGATGAGATCTTTGCATGAGGAGATGGCTAGATCAGGAGAATGTAATGCAGTCATAGCCTCCCTAAGAATCACCAGAAAAACGAGCTTTTTTTTTTTTTACTTAATCCCTAAGGTTCCCTACAGAAAAGCACAAAGTGCCCACAAGATTGCAGGGGCCACGTGGGCTGTCGTGTCTCGTGTGTGGCCCACGGGCTCCGTTACGCAGCCCCAGGCAGGACCACTGCCGCTCGCATGGCAGACGTGTGCCTCGTGGTCATTCTTCACCGAGCGTCGAAACAGGTCCTGCGTGGTGGCCGAGGTAAATGGCTGGCTGACCCTGCTGTCTCCACTGTGGCGCCTTCCCTGGCCCCACAAGTCCAGGGGATACTTGGACTTCTTCACACATCGTCATCCTTCGTGCTTCCTGAAGACGTCCTCTGCCTCTCCTCCACGAGGGGCTTGCCGACACACCAGCCGCAGGACCCCAAGCCGATCCCTTGGGCTCGGCAGGTCTCGCTTCTCCTCATCTGTAAAGTGGGGGAGCAATTCCTGTCTCGCCGGGGCCTTTGTGAATGCTGCGTAGAATTATGGCACTCGGCAAGGACTCCAAAACTCCATTCTTTATTCTTCTGTAGCTCCCCGCCAACGAGATCAGCTTCCCACAGACTGGCTTGTCCCTCTGACGACACAGACTCGACGCCCTTTGACCTCACTATGCGGGGGCATTGAGCGCCAGCAAAGGGCAGGACATGCCTACTGACACAATCCAGGTTTGGAGGAAAGCCGGCACGTTCCCCCTGTTACTGGGAGTTTCCGTCCAGGGGCCTGGGTTCTCATTAATCACAAGAGCTCGTGTTCCTCGGGGACATCCAGGATGTGGCGATGTCCCACCTTCAGCCCTGCAGCTCCAAATAGCGAGGGAGGTTTCACAGATAAAGAAACTCTGGCCCCTGGAGGTGCAGCCCCCTCCCCGAGGTCGGATCGGTGTGGTCACGCCAGGGGCATGGACAGCAGGCCCGTGGTCTTTCCGAGCACCTGCGTGGGACCCACTCTAACCAGAGCGGGATACGCGCGCCCCGAGAGCTGCTTTCCTCGGAAACCCATGCGAGTTCACGCCAGCCTGAGTTCCAGGGTCTGTCCTTCCAGTGTCCAGTCTGCGTTCGGCTAGTAATTGTGAAACAGGAACCCCATTCCCACCTCCTGCTTCGTGTGTACCCACCCCGCATACAAATCTTTTGCCAAGAAAGTCATGAACGGCAGCAAAGCCTCCATCTTCAGGGGCAGGCAGGGGACGGTCTCTTACTCCTTCCGTCCCCTCCACAGAGCATTTCCTCACAACGTCCTGTGTTTATCGCCAAACCGATGGGGACAATCCATGTCCCTGCCTTCACAGCAGTACCTGAACCTGGACGGAGAGAAAGGCGGGACCACCCCCTGCAGTTCCGACCGCCCCAAAGAGACCGTGTTCACGTATGGTCCGAGGATAGGGCACTGGCGGGCTCTGCATGGAGGGATGACGGCCTTGGGGGGCAGGGAGCCCAGGCGCTCTTTTGTAGGTGAGCGAGTGGAGACCCTTCGGACTTGCGCAGCTCAGGGGCTGGCGCTGAATGCGGCCCGAGCCGTACACAGAGGAGTTCGTGCAGAGGGTAAGCGCGAGTGTGCAGAGTTACGAACAATGCAACATTACGCAGGGTGTTGTTGTTCATTGCAACTTCACATAATTTGCTACAAATACCTAGCTACAACTGTAGATTTGTATAATTGGACTTTCAATAATGGCTCACAAAACTAAAAATTTTACACGGGCTCTCAGGGACAGGTGGGAGCCGGCCCAGCACTGCACTGTGACTCTGCCCGTCTGAGGCTTGCGGGCAGGAACTGCAGGTCTGGGCTATGTGCTCAGGTGTCCGACTGCTCAGCACTCTGCAACCCTCGCTACCTTCACGACCCTTGAAAACACAGGATGTCAGATCTGGTAAGATGACTAAGGATGGTGTAGTCAGGGCTCATGTCACAAATGACACACAGGAATCCCCAGAAAGGAAGTGACTAGCCTCAAGTCATAACATCAGCTCCAAACAGAGCTGGCTCGGCGGCATCCCCACCCCACCTAAGATGTGGCACGAGGCTCAGCTGAGGGACAAAGACCAAAGGAACAGTATGGGAGCCTGGGTGAGACGCCAGATCACACAGCCCACTGTTTCAAGGGACTCGGACAAAGTATGTACAGCGGAATCAACAGTAACACGGACGCTTGTCGACTCCACAAAGAGCAACTGGAGAGTTATAGGGCCCTCCTCCCCCTCCCTCCTCCAAACCTTAAGGGTCTGTGACCGTCCCCACGCACCAGGAGAACCAGGACTGGAGGCTAGCTGACTTATCCAAAGTGGTGGATTCGGGATTTGACCTCGAGGTTTTCCAAGTTTGTCACCCACACTGGGGAGGTTCCCACGAGCAGGAAAGGCACAGGGGACCCTCCTGTCTAATCGAGGTCACCAGAAGAGGCCTGTCTCCACACCTCAACCCGCAGACCGTCCCAGGCTGAGGACAAGCGCCAATCAGATAAACGGGAGAAAGGATGGGCTCTTTCATGGGCTTGTATTCAGGGACACTGGAGCCTCCCAGAAAACGATGGGCTCTGGAATAGGGTGGAATCCTGCCTTGGAAGCCATCCCAACGTCTCCCGTTACCAGCACCAGAGGCGGATACAATACCGTGTGACCTCTAACCCGGCCTTGGGGGAGGGCCCGGAAGCTGGCGAGATGCAGAGGCTCCAGCTCACAGCCACCCGGAACCGGCGGGAGGAAAAGTGTCCTAAGGCCACGTGAACTTGTTTGTTGTAAAGGAAACAGATCTGGCGAAGGCCACACAAATGGCCTGAGTGTGTGCTGAGTGGTGCCACGTGGGGTACTCACCTCCCCAGGCGAGGCCAAGTGCCCGTGTCCTCCAGGAGTGCACAGAATAGCGCCTGCCCGTGACCTCCTCCTGAAGGGGGGCTGAGACGTGCATGGGGGCAGGAGAGCTTCCCAACAGGCCCCTCAACCAATTCTTCCATCCAACCGAAAAGAAACTTCTCAAGACAGAGCTGACAAAAACTTCTCCACGAGAAAGGACCTTGCCTATGGATTGGACTACTTGGGGTCACTTAGCCATATTTCTTAACCTAAATTAATGCATCAGCATTCCTACGTCTATACATCAGTCTCTGGGGAGTTTTATTAGCTTGATCTGTGTTGGTTGAAATGGCTGTCTTTAGATGAATCCTCCCTGGAGAAAGTGGTAACCTTGAGCTGCTGGAAAGAGTGCTGGGTGGGGGTCACCCAACAAGGTGCCCCAGACCCTGGACTCGGTCCACACCATCACACACACAGCCCTGTCTCAAAGCCCGAGCACAAGCATCACGCACGACCTGCCCACCTCGTCAACTATGTCCCGGAAAGTAGGCGATGGCAGACACAGCCAGCTGGGGCACGTGGGAGCCATTCTGAGACGGGCAGCGCCACTCAGACCGTCCCAGAAGTCTGACTGTGAGCAGTTACTTCTCACGTGCTCCTCAATCCCTGCATCTGTGAAACGGGGATAACAGAACCCGCCCAACAGGGTTGTGGGAAGAATATAATGAGACCAGGAGCATTAATCACTTGGTTCAATCCACTCTGATGCTGAATTCTCTTGTCTTCCCTATAAACTAATGGGGATCGTGAAGCCAACCATCAAAGACGCATCTTCGGGACAAGTTACTAGGGGAAGCATGTGCTGGGTGATGGCTTTATGGGGCATGGTTCTCGAGGACGCAGGGAAACAAGGACATGACAAGCATCAGGTCACAGATGGGCATTTTTTTCCCAAACAATAGACCCTCCTGATTCAAAATGAAATATGTAGAGTGAGAAAGAGAAATAAGCCGAACATTCAGTGAATGAGACCAAGGGGAACAGAGGTCCTGCAAACCACGCCCCAGGTGCTGAGTGCGTGTGGGAGCTCCGTGGGTGCCCCGCTCTGGGTCTGCATCTCCGTGGCGAGTGGCAGACTCGGGACCGAAGCACAGAGAAAGGCCTGCAGAGCGTCGCATTCCTGGTGGCCTCCCTGCCACGTTGCCTCCACTCACGCAACACCCTACAGCCAACATACGCACCCACCAGTGTCCCGTGGACCCTTCCACGAGGCCAGTGCCCCACCTCGGTGACCTCGGGAGCATGCTACCTCTGCATTTGGGAGAGACGAGGCACAGGGGCCTGAACGACAATCAGATGGCAGACCCCCCTGGCTCGGCCCCCAGCCTCCTTACGGCCTTCAGCATGTGCAGGTCCCGTCGGTTCAGAAATCCCTCGTGAGAGCCCTTGGGCACCTGTGCTCTGCCCATCAGGGCCATGCTCGGCCAGGGCAGCGCCTGCAGGCCCGACTGGTGCTGGCTGGAGGGGAGGGCAGCTTAGACACGAGGCCACAGGACAGAACCTGGACAGAACTTGGGGGTCCTCAAGTGTCCTGGCTCCAGGATCTCTCACGCAAGCCAACCCCAGCAGATGGACTCCACCCCAGCCTGATCTCCATCCAAATCCTCAGACGAGCCCCTCAGAAGTCCAAACGGCCTCCAGCCAAATTTAGGGACGCTGGGGGATGGGGGTGGGGGTTAAAAGGCCAGGAAGGAAAGGGAGACATGAATATTAGTATTTTGTTTCTACCTGAGTCCTCATGATCAGTGAAGAAAAATATCATAGTAAGAGAGAGCGGGGGTCAAAAACAATATTGCAAGTGCTGCAAAGATGTCAGTCAAATACATTGCTCAGTTACATAGATTGGATGCCATGGGAGGAGTTCAAATCCACTCAGGAATCACCCAACCTCTTCCCAGGATCTCATAAAACTCTGTGCCCAAAATGGCCTCTTGGTTCACACCAAAGAATTTGAAGTCCCTTGGCTTACATCCTGGCGCTGCACTGCTGAGATGCCCGTTTGGCCCGTGCCTCGTGGACACAGTCAGCAAGGCTCCAGGGTCGCCGCGGCCCGCCCCCCAGACCTCGGCCCAGAAGCCCCATCCCCCCCTCTCGGCCAAGCAAAGGACAGCAAAATCAAGCAACTGTATCGTATTCCGCGGACTCAGCCCAGATGGGGCAGGACGCAGCAGTGATTTCTTGAGTTATCATAAGTGCTCCCGGGACAGGTGCCGCACATCGAGAGTCAGCAAACAGCCTCACAGAACCTGTCAAACTCTTCCTGCTGACGTTGCTGAGCACCACATTCGGGGCAGAGCCGAGGGCCCGGCAGCCTTACCGCCCACGGGCCTGACCCCTCGCAGGACGCCCCGCTCCGTGTTGCGGTGGGGGAGCTGGACTCTGGGGCGGGCGGGGGCTCGTGCCAGGAGGACCGGTGTGCTGGCAGCGCTGCGGGCCACCCCGGGCGGCCCACTCTCGTTCTCGTGCAGCCGCAAGAAAGCCCCCAGCTGGTGGGCTCACCCGGAACACGTGCTTCGCACCCCAGCTCTGACACGCTCACCGCGAGTCTGCCCAGTGGCTCCCGCATCGTCACATGCGGCATGGGAATCCGTACGGAAGGCACAAGAGACGTCCCAGTGGGTTGCTTAGATAGCGAGGGGAACATAGTAGGAGTTAGTGAGTATTAACGTCACGTCTTTCCCTTCTGTTTTTGTTCAATCCTAATGGCTCTGCCACTTGACATCAGCCACTTCGCCTGCCACTAACAGACCAGATGTTGTCAACACCCCTGATGGTGTGGGTACATCTGGCCACCTTCCAAAGCCACAGAACTCCAGATGGAAGAGTTCCTCAACCAAGCCAACTGCAAGGCATCAACAGAGCCTGCCTCTGGAAGACGTCTTTAGGGGAGACTTGCTCCCCACATTCAGGAAAGGTCACGGCCGCCCCTCCGCAGTGGAAGCATGAAGGTGTTGACTGGAAATAATGTGCTGTGGCCAGGAATTGACCGTTACCAAAAAGAGTGCAAAGCAGTGTTGCCAGTGACAAGCTACCCTGCAAAGCTAACCAAACTCACATGCTTTTTTTTTTAAAGGAAGTAACTAAACCTAGCGCTAAGAGTCCTCCGTCTACGAGACCGCCCCTGGAGAATAATCTGCTGACAGTGCTGGGCTTGCCAAGGGTTCACGGCCACAACTCAAACCCCGCGGAAGTGGTGACAGAATCAGCAGCAACTACTGCACCTGATGGTTGGCCCCCATTCTTCTCAGCCAGGTCTAAGGAGGTTTGTTGTGGGCATCCAACCTCAGCACAACCGAGCACCCCCAACGTGAGCTGGAGCTCCCCAGCCTCCTCCTTGTTCATACACGGGGCAGCAGCCATGCAATTTCAATCCTTGCTCCCTCTCCGCAGCAACCAAAAGTGTCATTTAATCTTATTGACTGGGTCATTCAGCACCCAGTACCGCGTGACACCCCCTGGTCTCCCCCACCCGCCAGAGCCCTCCCCGAGGGTCTCACCCACCACTGCCAGCTGATGGAGAACAAAATGCATAGAAGGGTATTACTACTGAAATCGTGGGCCTACCACGCCATGTGTTTTTTTTGGGGGGGTGTTTGGTTTCTTAGAGATCTTCCCATATGAATGTATGTAGAACTGCTCCATACTTCTCACACCTTCAGAGAGTATTCCAAAAAATAAATGAACTGTGAATTATTAGTCCCCTCTTTGTGGATATTTTAGATTGTTTGAATCTTTTGCTATTCCAAACAATGCAATGAATATCCATGTACACTATTTCACACATGCTCAAATGCATGTACGTGATAAATTCCTGTACATAGACCGGCTGGGTCAAAGAATATGCAGATTTATAGTTTACTGTAACTTCAACAAATGAGAGGGCTTCCTGTTTCTCTATATTCTCGTCAAACCATGTGTTACCAAAGTTTTGGTCTTTGTGCATGTGATATAATAGGTGAAAAAAATTTTCAGCATAATTTTAATGTATTTCTCTAATTATGAGTGAGGTTGAGTATCTTTTAAAATGTCTAAGATCCATTTGTATTTTCTTAGCTATAAACTGTTCATATACATTTTTCTTTGGGGTTGTTAAATATTTTTTAACTTATGGGGTGCCTGGGTGGCTCAGTCGTTAAGCGTCTGCCTTTGGCTCAGGTCATGATCGCAGGGTCCTGGGATCGAGCCCTGCATCAGGCTCCCTGCTCGGCGGGAAGCCTGCTTCTCCCTCTCCCACTCCCCCTACTTGTGTTCCCTCTCTCGCTGTGTCTTTCTCTGTCAAATTAATAAATAAATAATCTTCAAAAAAAATATTTTTTAACTTATGTGTAGGTAATCATATATTAAGAAAATCAGCCTTGTGTCTGTGATATAAATTATATATATTTTCCCCAACTTGTCATTTGTCTTTTGATTTTGTTATGTTATAGTTGTCATTAAAAATTGTTTGATTTTAAGGTAGTTGAATTACTTAATCCACTTTTTATACCTTGTTTTATACTTAGAAAGACCTTCCCCATTCCAAGATTCAGGGGGGAAAACACTAATTTTATGTTGAACACCATCATAGTTTTGTGTTAATCTTTGGTCCAGCTGATATTTATTTTGAAAGAAGGTATGAGGTAGGTCTTATTTTTTTGTTTGTTTTTACTATATTTTTTTAATTTTATTTTATTTTATTATGTTATGTTGGTCACCATACAATATGATGTGGTGATCCATGATTCATTGTTTTCATATAACACCCAGTGCTCCATGCAGTATGTGTCCTAGGTCCTATTTTATTAATTTATTTTTAAAAGAGTATTACCCAGTGTCCCTATGCCTTGTATTGGGCCATCAATCTTTACCATTGCTGGAAATGAAAATACATTTTGTCACAATTTCTATCTGCCCTATGACAGCATTCTTTTTACTTTATTGGGGTATGATTGACATGTAAAAATCTGTAGGTATTGAAGGTGTACCTCTTGCTTCTCACAGATCAGCGACTAATGGGCTGCTCAGGATTTGGGGCTCTCCTGCTCTGACTTACCAACCGACAGCTTCCTGCCAGTGGGGTCTGTCTGTGTAAGCCGTGCTCAGCCCCACCCTCTGTCCTCTTCAAGCCCATCTTAGTACACTTTGGCGGTGTGTATGTGAGACTATTTCTGGACTCTTTCTTTCATGCACTAACATCTTTTACCACCTGTCTGTCCAGTATTATGCAAGCACCTCGCAACATTACAATTTAAAATCCAGCAGTGCTGGCTTGCACTAAGTTTTCCACATGTTCCTAGTTATTCTTGCTAATTTTTCAATATAACCTTGGCATCACCTAATAGATTCCTGTGGGATTGCTACTAAACTAAATTCATAGGTTAGTTTAGGGAAAAGTGATTCCTTATGATGAGTCTTTCCAAGCAGGCATGTTTTCTATAGTTCCGTTTTTTTTCTGGATCCCACACTATGTTTTACATTTCCAGACAGATAGGACTTGAACAGGTGAAGTGTATCTCTTGGTATTTTTTTAACTGTTGCAGTTGCAAATGGCCTCTTTTCTCCAGTAATTCTAAATGGATATTTCTGGTATTAATTTCTATACACGTTACATCCAGCCACCTCACAAAATTCTCTTATTTGTCACAACTTTTCAATTAATTCCCTTGGATTTATTAAGTAAATAATTGTATTTCTGAAAATAATGATGATTTTGATTCTTTCTAATTTTTAGGACGCATAACTTGCTCTCCTCTGACTGTATTACCCAGCATGTCCAGCAGGGTGTCAGAAAGCAGTGATGTCGATGGTTATCCCGGGTTGATTTTTTTCCTGCCTTGAATGGGATGCTCCTGCGTTTTCCCATCACACGCGATGCCATGTAGTTGAACATATGTGTTCTAGCACCATGGAAATGTGTATCTGATGCTGCAAAAAAAAAAAAAAAGAAAGAGAATCATGAAAGTGTCTTTTAATCACATATAGGTGCTGAATATTAACAAGTGCTTCTCACATCTATGTAAATTTTTATTAATATAGTGAACACTGTTAACAAATACATTAATACTGAATTTTGGATTCCTGAAATAAACCCCATCACATAAGTTACACGATTCTTTTCCCTGCATCACCATACTGCATTCTCTAGAGTTCTGCTCAGGACAGATGGTGCTCTTTTAACCGAGCTCTCAGCTGAGGCTCTCTTTTTTCCTGCTATTTTTGTCTGATTTTGCTATCAGTTTTTAATCTATCGAGAGAATTTGGAAGTCTACTCCCACACAGACACAACTTCAATGTCCTTGCCAACATCTATTTCTTAAAGGTTCACTGGTTTCCTGTGAGATCAGGCCTGGCATACCTGCCCTATTTCTGTATGTTTACTCTATTACTTGGTCCATTTATATTCTCTATAAATTCTGGACTCAGTGATGTTAAAAATATCCTTGTTCTTTCAATATTTTCATTTAGTCCATCTACAAATAGAGATGCAGGCTATATGCATAGTCTTGGCTTCATTATCACATTTCATGGTAGGCTCTCTGCTGTTATTGCCTTTTCCTCTTACTATATATCCTGTGTTTGCTTTGTTTTCTCTGTCCATATGCAGAAAGATTTGCACTTTTAGCTATTACATGTTTAACAAAAAAAAAAAAAACTATTTATTGCTTTTAGGCAGTTTTTATTGGCCCTTACCATAAGCAAGAATGAAATTAGGGCATTTCTACTTTTCAATGCCTTCCCAATGCATCACCACCCACTTACAACTGGTTGTACCTTATCATCATTTTTTTTTTAGTATTTAGCTTATTGTCTTGAAATAGAATCTACAGGTACATGCCTTCATGTTGGACACTGCTCATCTTCAGGGAAGGTCAGTCCATAGACTACAACAGTTTAAATATACCTATGCTTTGATTACTTCTATATTTTTATACTCCAAGTTATAAAAGACCATGGAACCCAAGTTCTGATACTAATTCTCATCTTCCCTTCCTCCTTCTACTCCTGAATTCTGCTATACAATGTCCACATTTTTAGATTTTGTAACGTTTACCTTCTGTCCCATACCCAACAGTGCCCAGTGCCATGTCTCTTTCAATCTGCCAGTCATATGAATTCTGTACCCAATGACTGTCTCCTACATTTGTCTCTCTATTAGCTAGAATTCATCATAGCTAACTTTAAAATAGATCATGAAACTGTATTAATTTAGTTACTGAAATTCAAAATATTTGTCTTTTTCTTCCCACTTGAATAATAGTTTGAGTACGAAATTATTGATTCACATTTTTCCTCTTCTGAGGGCACTGTAGCCATTTCCCAGCTGTGTTCTAGTGTAGACTTTTGCCTCAGAGACGTCTGAAACCATTTTTCCTGGTGGGTGTTTTTGGCTGGGAGACCCAGACATTATTTCTTTGTCTTTGAAATCCAATAACATTATGAGAGTAGGTTCCTATCTTGATTGTTCTATGTTGTTTTATACTGGGAAAATCTAAAACTTCAAAGTTCCTTTTTATTCTTGGAGGAAAAAAATGATTCTATTTTATAACATAATTTATTATATCATCTTTTTCATTGAAAGTCATTTATGCATATTTTATACCTTATTTCCCATCTGCCATAGCTGTGATTTCCGTCTATTCCTTTAACATTGTCTTCATTTCCATTTCGTCTTGCTTACTCTCCTGCTCCTGCCCTGTGCATCCTTTCTAGGACCTGGCAGTGTCCAGTCTAATTTATGCTCCTTCCAATGTGGCCTTTGTTTTTGTGATGTTTTTCCTTCCCCACTCCCTTCATGAGCTCTATCAGTTTTTGCTTTATCTCTTCCTTTGTCTTATTGTACTGCCTCTTAGATCCACTACCTCTTCTTTGACCTCTTGTTTTGTGGAAGTGATTGCTTCAGGAAATATGTATCTGTTTTTTAAGCTATAAAAATACATTTTGTCACAATTTCTATCTGCCCTATGACAGCATTCTTTTTACTTTATTGGGGTATGATTGACATGTAAAAATCTGTAGGTATTGAAGGTGTACCTCTTGCTTCTCACAGATCAGCGACTAATGGGCTGCTCAGGATTTAGGGGCTCTCCCACTCTGACTTACCAACCAACAGCTTCCTGCCAGCGGGGTCTGTCTGTGTAAGCTGTGCTCAGCCCCACCCTCTGTGCCTCTTCAAATCCATCTTAGTTAAGACCCGCTCCAACCCTCCACCCATTTCTGATTGTTCCAAACTCATTGCCCTGCAGGGTGAACCGAGCTCTGTGGGCTGTCGGGGACCTGGAGCCGTGCATATCTTCTCGGGGCAGCTTGCATCATTCTGGTTTTATCCTCATAGCATTTGGCAGCCCTTCCTCACAGATTACTCCTCGGGGTTACAGATGTCTCCCCACCTCACAGAAGACGACATTTGTATTTCTGTTTCTCAATATCTTGGTTGTTTTGTGTATTTTCTCAGGGGAAAGAGAAATACGCTATCTGCATGTCATCTTACGGGATCCTGGCGTCTTCAACATGTCTCTTGATGTTCCATAGTTGTAGATAACCTGTGAATCATTCACAGGAGCTAGCATCCTGCCTCGCCTGGCCCCATACACGTTAGCCAGAGCCCTTCCAGATATTAGCCTGCCTATTCCCATTCTTCACCCATTTTTCCTACTAAGGATAACTAAGAGGAAAATAAAAGAGAAAACTAGGAGGTGTAGAGGTAAAGAGAAGCTTTAGCAGAAGCCCTTAGAATAGATGAAAATAGTGTATCTTTGTAAAGGAGACAGCTGAAAAGTGGGTGAGGGAAGAGACCCAGCCCTTGGCAAAACTAAGACCAAATAACTGTGTTGTGGGCTCAGGAAAGAGTTCAAGGAATAGTCCAGGGCACATAAGACTTGTTCATTAGCTACACTGGCCTGAGACATGAATAAAGTTTACCCAGTATTTTTCCTATTGAATACCTGAAGTCCTGTACATTTCCAACCACAATGATATCAAGAGGAGACAAACACAAGTGAATGTTTAAACTACTGAACTCAAAAGAATAGAATCCCCCGGTGACTGTCAAAGCTCCAGCCCCTGGCTTGTTTCCACCCAGAGAGGTTAAGTGCACAGAGCACAGGATCCAGAGGCTGCCTGGTGCCCTCGGCCCTCCTTGGGTAGGGGCCAGGCTGTGGGCAGAGGTGGGAGATCGTGACCGATTAGGTCCTGCTTGCTGCATGGGGCACTGAGCCCTGAATAGGATGTGGCTATTGCTTTCCCTGCTCCTTGATACCATAGTTGACCAACAGAGGACACCTAATTGGTTTGTTTAAAGCCATGGTCAGAGGAGTCCGCTAGTCCATTTGGTTTCCATGCAGGAGACGCAGACTATGCTAACTATTTCAGACAAGAGATTAAGATCTGGGCTCAGGAGGGCTGAGACTTCATCAGGTCACATATAGTCTGGCTTGAGATCAAATTGAAAAATCAATTTAAACTGAACAGAAAAGCATGTCCATAATGCTGGAAAAAAAACAGAAACAAATTACAATTTCTCTTTGGAAAGCATCTCTGCCTGGCGGGCCCCTCTTCTCTCAGAACTTTCCCACCATCTTGGCAACTGGGCTTCGAAGTTTGGCAGTCACAGAGTCTCCTTTCTTTTTTGCTATTATTAATCTTTCATTGTGTAGCATTAGTCCACAATATGACTGACACCCTAGCTGTGTTCTACAATCAGTTTCCGAGTGACCATGTTAATAACACTGACATTAGCCATGTTCGTCTGAGTATTATGCTCCAGTAACTGCCTGACTCGATACAGTGTTTATAATTAAAGGGTCTGGATCTCAATAATGCAGGAACATGGTATCCTAAGGTAAGAATGCAAAGATATATTTCTTATCCCCAACACCCACACTGCCTTTGAAACTCAGTTAAACAATATTTTACTATTTTGAATACTATTGAATAAAATATTATATTCTCCCCCCTGTAAAAAGTTTACAAAGCCCAGTTGAGTGGTTGATATATAGGATATGAACCTAAATAAATATTACGTGAAATTGATTATACTGAGTCCCTTGGGAGGAATAAGAGAATAATTGTTAATGCATATATTTTACATTTTACTACACAGATTCTATATCCTCATTCACGTGGTTATATTGCATTGTTTTTCTGCCAGCTTCATAGTTATTATCAAGGGCTTTCCATTAGTATTACCCTGAATCACAAAGCAAAATTCGTAATATTTCTAAAGTGAAGATTATATAAGATGCTTTCTGTTGGGAAAGATAGTGGCTATGTGATATATGTCCACCAAGTGTCCACTGATTCAAAATATGCTTCAAAGCATAGTTTGTCTTTAAATATTTGTCTTCTAAGGAAATAGTGATTTCAAATACGATTTCTGACATTTGCTAATCTTTCACAGATATTTGTGTGCAGGGAATTTTATTTTCTAAATACAACTCACAAAGAATAGCAGGTAAGTGTGCAGAAGACTGTCTCTAATAAACAGGGGGCACAATGCCATCCTCTACTCAGGTTTACAGGCTGAGCAATAGATGGATGAACTCACACTGGAAAAAGAGAATGCAGGGCATCACACGTGGTGTCAGGGCATGCCTGGGTCCCCAGCCCCGGCCCCACTGCTGGCCTCCCCACTGAGGCTGCTGGCCCCCAGGGGCTGACTGGCTGGCCTGCCCACGGGAGGCAGGGTCTAGACAGCTGCCCGCATGTTGGCCTGGGGAGGGCAACTGGGGCAGAACCCAGGTTCCTGGACATGCTTGAGCTCTGCCTCCTTTGCTGTGATCACGTGTCGTCCTGCTAGAGCTAAGCCACCTCTGGCAGCCACATGGGGTCTCAGAAACTGAAGCCTTCGTATGAAAAATAGGGTTCCAAGACCCTGAAATGCAGAGACAACCCCCCAGCAGCAGCCACTCCCCTGCCTGCAGGTACCTGGAAACCCCTGTGGTATTTGCCTCCCTCTGAGCGGGGCTGTTTCACAGTCTTGGTTCAGAAACGAAGCAGGGTGGCACGGCCCTTCCCAGCGCCGTGGAAATGCGTGCTCTCGGGCCCCTCCCCTGCCCCGGCTCTGAATCCACAGCTAGACTCGTCGTGAGCAACCTAGGTCTGAAGACGGCTCTAGACCACTGAGAAGGGCTCCTGACCCTCAGACAGGAATGTCCGCATAGCACTGTGCCAACCACTGCCCACCACCCTGTTCATAAAACATTCGTCACCGCACTGACTAGGTGTCTAGGTGCTTTGTGGGCACGTTCCTGACTCCCGACAAAACCTCAGGAGGTACCTGCCCTCTTGAGACTCAGTTTTCAGACACAGCACCAGGCCTTGAGCAGCCAGGACTACAGTGGATGGGAGGCAGGGCCAGTGGTAGACGCTCGGGGGGCCTAACACCAAAGCCCAGCTGTGGCCACAAGAGAGAGAGGGGCTGTGCTGCCATGCCTCTTCTCCAGGGCTGTCCTCACCTATTGTCTATTGGCCATGATCTGGTACCATCCTCACCCGGTACCCACAGTCATCACCCGGTGCCCAGTGGTCATCACCTGGACCCACGGTCATCACCTGGTACCCATAGTCCTCACCCAGTGCCTAGTGGTCATCAGCCAGTGCCCAGTGGTCATCACTTGGACTGATGGTCATCACCCAGGACCCACGGTCATCACCCAGTGCCCAGTGGTCATCACCTGGAACCACAGTTATCACCTGGTGCCCAGTAGTCATCACCTGGACACACAGTCATCACCCAGTGCCCAGTGGTTATCACCCGGTACCCACCATCATCACCTGGTACCTACAGTCATCACCTTGTACCCACTGTCATCACCCAGTGCCTAGTGATCATCATCTGGACCCACGGTCATCACCCAGTGCCTAGTGGTCATCACCTGGTGCTTAGATCATCAGTGCTCCAGGAACCGAAGGCTCACAGCCTTGGAAGCTTCCCCCAGGAATATTTTTCAGGATGGAGTTTTGTTAGCATATACTGAAAATTTTTAAAACAAAAAGCCCAGCTTGCTGTGGGCACCTTTTGTGAACATTGTTTGAGCAGAGTCCAAATATATTTTATTTAAAACCCCAAATTCCATGCATTTTACAAATTACTTTTTGTTGTTGTTGATGTGTGTGCTCTTTTTTTTTATTTTGGTAATTCTTAAGCATGTGGTTCCCTCTATAGGGTTTTTCTAAATCTTGGTCCCTTCAGCTGCCAGAAATTAAAACAAAAAGACTGTATGACTCTCTTGTTCTGACTCCTGAGGTTTCAAAAAGGCAACTATTGTTAACTGCAAATTACATTGAATAACTCACTTGGTGTGGGTTTTTCACTCAATTCTAATTATTAATAATTACCCTAAAGTTTTGGAGCTGGGTGTAAAAAGAAATTTCTTGTTCTGCAAACCAAAAGACTATGCCCCCTTCCTTCTTATCCCCAGTGAACCTTCCTGAGGGAGAGGAAGGGGAGGGAACACTGAATCCCTTGTTTTATAAAATAAATATATTCATGGGCTAATGTGCCAACTATATCTTATTTTTAATGAACAAGAAGAATTAACAGGACCCCAGCAGTAAACCCTTTGATACAGCAAACACTCTTTGTAAATAATCATCCTTTCATTTCTCTGGAGGTTTTTAGTCATATTTCTGTGTATTGGGTTATGGCAAAGTAGGACAACTCCATAATTAAATAAGAATATAATTTAGCAGGTGTGTAGTTTCATTTCCCAAACGTAGGCCTGGTACAGAGGCCTGAGATGCAGACTGATGCTTTCACAGACTTCAAGAGCGAGCGGCTCCAGAGACCCGTCACCAGCCTGCAGGGTCTGCATTTAGGAAGAAGGTCCAAGAAACCTCCCTCCTGAGGCTGGGGGCACATTTGGCCTCATGTGGAGCCACGGGAGCGCCTGCCACATGGGCGCCACATGCCACGCCTGCACCTCCAAGCACCCCGCAGGACGTGCGGCTGCACTGAGGTCCGGAAACTCAGGGCACGTGGACCCTTCCAGCTTCCGCAGACACGTCCATTAAGAAGTAGACTCCTCTAGTTTCAGATTTTGATTCTATAAAAATATAAACAAGATAGAAATAAAGCCCAATGCAGAACATTTGGTTTTCAAAATTGCTTTTCCAAAAGAGAAAAAAAAAAGATCGGTTTGTATTGATGGAGTATTGATGAAGTTTACAGATTTTGGTTTTTTGCTTCATGACCGTTTCTTTCCTCCTCCTCTTCTTCTTCTTCTTGGAGTCGATTGATCTGAAACAGGTAAGGGGGGGACCCAAGTCGTCCCTCACGGCTCAGTCACAGCACCTGGAAAGGAATGGCTGAGAGTGGCCGTCGTGTTGCCATGACGATGACAATAACACCGAAGAGCGTCCTGTTCTGAGGTCCTGGTGGGGACACCTGGCAGCGAAGTCACCTCCGAAGGCCTGATCCTCGGTAGGAAGCAGTCCACCGGGTCATGCTTCCCCCTGGAAGCTGTTCCAGGGACACACAATGAAAACCAATCACGCCTCTGACCAGTAGAATCAGAATTTACGGAACTGGTGGGAGAGCGCACGGACAGGGTGCTGTAAGAACCCAGAGGGGAAGGGAGGGCGCGGGGCTTGCGCCTCCCGGCCCCTCCCACTGCGGCAGAACTGTATGTAATTGACTCACAATTTTTCCCCTAATATAATTCTTTATGAAACCTGCCTTGAGCAATGGATCCGTGATTGTTCACCGAGGGCTTGCCTCATTTGTTCCTGCAGATTGTGCCTAATTAACGTTAACTTGTCTGTACATAAAAAGTACAATAGGCTGTCCTTTCCAATTTAATTCCGACAGTTTAATCGAATCTGTATTCTTTCAAAAATAATTAGATCATTTACACTTCATTAACATGTAATGTAATGTTGAGACATTCATCATAATGATTTCTTATTTTTCTTGCACAGTATTATCCCGTCTAATGAAACTGTTAACACCATGCATGCCTCGATTAGCTGTATCATATCACTGACAATTTCGGAGGGAAGCCACATTTCTACAGACGAAACTGAATCATCTCAGTAGGTATATTTTCTGCAGAATCTGTTCTTTGCTTGTCGGAAAACACCTTCCCACCACCCGCTCACGGTGCTGCAGGCACCGTCATGGCGGCTCTGCGGGCCTGGTTCCGAGGCGGGGCCCACGCGTCCCCCACGGCCACAGCAGAGCCTCCACGCAGCATGACGTGTGACCTCGCAGGGCTCACGTACACGGGGACCAGGGGGACGTGGCCATCAGGCAGCAGGCCTCACGCTCCAGCTTAGAGAGAGCTGAGAAGTAAGCCCCTTGAAGATAGGCGTGGGACATGGGCGCCTGGGTGGCTCAGTCGGTTGAGCGACTGCCTTCGGCTCAGGTCATGATCCCAGGGTCCTGGGATCGAGTCCCACATCGGGCTCCCCTGCTCTGCGGGGAGCCTGCTTCTCCCGCTCCCGCTCCCCCTTCTTGTGTTCCCTCTCTCGCTGTCTCTCTGTCAAATAAATAAATAAAATCTTTAAAAAAAAAAAAAAGAAGAAGAAGAAGATAGACGTGGGACAAAGAGGTGAATCTGTGGCCCCACCTGGCTCAGGCGGGCAGGAATAAAGGCGCTTGCCAGGCGGCGGCTGTCCCTCACAGCGAGTTGTCGTCACAGTGCATGCAGCAGCATCTTCAGACATAGGGACAAGCCATCGATGGAAGGGTCCCCCCGATCCCGGCTGAGCTCTCACCTGGGACACCTCCAACAGCACAAGTGAGTGGGTGGGAGGGGCCCACAGGCGTCCGAGGCAGGCAGGATCTGCCAGAGACGAAGCAGCCAGTTCAGAAAGGAGGAAGGGGAGGAGGAGTGAGAGAGTCTCCCTCCCAAGGAGCAGTAGCTGTGGTGAAATGGGGAGGCCGCTCTTCTAGAACCCCCAAGTGTATCCACACACCCATGCTTCCCTTGTCCCCAGCAGCCTGGCAGGAAGAGGGCCCTCCAGACTCCTGCTCAACCCCTAGCTTCCATGCTCTCTCCCGTGAGACCTCGTCCACAGGACTGCCTCTGTGCTGATGACCCACACACATCTTCCAAGAGCCCCTCCAGACCCCGTAAGCACTTACTGTTGGACCTCCCAATGCCCATCCCACTGCGTCTCCTCCTGCTGGATAGCACGACCATCCCAGGATCCCGGCAGGGAGCCCAGGGTCACTGGTGACTCTCCCCTCCGCCCACACGCACCCTCAGCCAGCCGCCAGGCCCCGAGAGGCCAGGTCTCATCAGGACCCTGCCCTCCTGTCTCTCCAACCACTGTGCCACGCTCTGCACCTGACCCTGCTCCAATCAGCGTCCATCCAACATGCTAGTGGGCTAAATTCCTCCACTGCCATGGGGCTGTCAGTAGCTCCCCACGCCCTTCAGGATAAAGTTTAACCCCCGATGTAAGCCCCTGCCCACCTCTAGCTCATCCACATAAACACTTTGCTCCTTGCCTCCATGCCTTCACGATGCTGTTCCTTCTGCCTAAATGCTTGTCTCCAAGTTACTCACCCAACTCCTACTCATCCTTCAAAACATAGCTTAAATTGTGCCTCCTCCAGAAAGCTCTTCCCAACCTCAAATCTAATTCAGATGGTGCCACATTTCTCCAAAATAAGGAATCAGTAAATTCTCCATATAAAATGCGCTTTCTGAACTCATTTTTTCTCATGAATTGGGATAAAAAGGTGGCAGGAGTATGCAGAGGACAGGATGTAAGTCCCCGTCCTGCCCGCTCCCACCTGTCGAGGTGCATCATTTAGCCTGAGTGTTGGGGTTTTCACATGTGAATGGTCTTACAATATCTGCCCCCTGGGCTCATGAGGCTCAATGGGATTAGCTCCTCTCAGAGCCCTTTGTAGACTTAGTAACGCCCCCTACAAATGAGAGTTGATATCTCAGTAGCATAAGCGTCAGTATCCAGCGAATATTCACTGGGCACCAGCGGTCCTGTGAGGATTCGTGGACCCATCACCACAAAGTCCTACGTGCAAGAGTATGAAGGAGCGTAAGAAGACTCACATGCCCATCGATCTGACTTACAGGACGTCCGATCTTCCACACGTCGTAAAGTCCCCGGATCAAGACACAGGCTCCTAGACACACATATTCTTCTAGCTCATTCTTCCAGCAGAAATCTAGCTGCACAAGGCTGCTCAGGGCAGGGTAGAGACACGCAATTTGCCTCTGTGTGGTCCAATGACCCGTGTGTAGGGAGCTGCACAAGCATCGTGTTCCGGTGGCAAAGCCACAAAACCTGGTGGCCCTCCCTTTGCTGCCGCCCACTCGGCTCACACAGAGCCCAGAACCAAAGGGCAGGAGGGAACCCATGAGCCACTAGAGATCATCCGTGTACGCGCTATCTTTACTGCGCTAGAAATGGCATGAGAGAGGAAATGAGCGCATCCGTGCAAACCTGGGTCTGCGGGTGGCAGCAGGCCACGCGAGGTGCAGCTCTTGTCCGGAGACATGAATTCCGTCTTCATCAAGCAGATGATCTAGAAGCACAAAAGTTAGCAACCCCCCAAGACAATGTGATCATTGCAAATACATCTCCTGTGTCCCGAGAAACGCACTCTCTGTAGGAAGGGCGCGCGAACACACTGCAACCCCACCGGCTCACTCCTTGGCGCCTGGGGCTCTTGGCTCTGGGGGTGGGGGGCGGCTGGCCGCGCTGGAGGGGGACACATGTTGGACGTGGCAGGCTTGGGGCACCACGGCTCGCGAGCGGCTCTGGTTGCTGCTTTGAGTCCACGCGCTCCCTGATCTCGGTGGACGCTCTCTCCTGCCCACCATTTAACACACAAAGGCCATGAGGAGATTTCCGTCTGGGCAAAGAAAACAGGGCGGGTGCAGTGGGACGCCTCCCATGCCGTTTCCCCGAGCATGAGGAGCAAGCTGGGGGAGCACGGGACGGTGAGCAGAGGTAGACAAACACCACCCTCAAACGCGGAGCCTTTTGGAAGCAGCGCAGAGTAATTGTCCTGCAAAACATTTGGAGGAGCCAGGCTACTAATTAGCCGCTCGTGCATCAATTAGTTATAATAGCTGTATAATACACAAACAATGGTGTGAAGTTATGTGCCGCTCGCTGCGCCTCGCTTTCCATTTGGTGAGCTTTTCCTTCTTTTAGCTTTTCTTTGAAGATTTAAGTTAATAATTTATCCCTAATGAATTTGGTCTTTCTGTTTCTCCAGTATGTAGGGCATTTCAATGGCTGGAACAAACAATTCTATTAGCACAATTTTGCTTCGAAGCAAACTTTCGACATTAAGAACAATATTTTCAAATGAATGTTTCTGTTCTCAATTTCCAGAGATGTCTTGATGAATTTAGCTAGTTTGGCGAAGTCATTGGAAAAAGGCCAGGGTGGGCCAAAATGACACAATTTTTGTTTGTTTGGTTGGTGATTTGACAGTTCGTGAAAATTTGGTTCATCTTCTGTAAGATACCTAAGCATATGCCACACATTCATAATCTATGAATAATAGTAATCACAACAGAGGAAAATTGTTTATAAGCCCAACTTCTTCCTCCTTTTTTTTCTGATAGGAGAAAATGATACATAGAAGTAAATCTATTTGCTGAAACAAATTCCAAGTAGTAAAACCCTTCCAAGACGCATCTCCAGCTGTCCCGCCCTAGACAGATGTTCTCATAAACAAAGAGTGGGGACCACACCAGCCCCACGGGCTGCCTCCCCTCCTCCCAGGGCCGGATCGGCAGCCGCTCCCCTCCCGCCGCTGCAGGCCCCGGCCCTGCGCCCTCCGCGCCTGCAGACCCCTCTGCTCCGCGCCTTCCCTCCCCTCCGATGAGACGCCGCGTGAAGGCAACCCCTGCCTTCCAGCGCCCACACTCCGTGCCCTCGGCAGCCAGACGCCAAACCCACTCTCACGTCTCGTGCAGGAGCAGGCTAGCCGCGAGGATCGGGCCGGCTGTCGTGTGGCAGGCGGGTGTCCACATGCAGAAAAAAATGTACTTGGTGGTTTTAAAATACTTCTATTACCTAATTATTTCCTTTGAGAAGCAGTGGCTAAAACAATGACGTGCTAACGGGGTCAAAGCGCTTGGGTATTTTGAAGCTTAGTGACAGCAGGACCTGTATGTCCCCACTCTGAGGCTCCCCCAAACTTTAGATTTCACAGACCTATACGGCTCCACGTTCCAACTTGGTAAGTACACCTACGGAAGCAAAATAAATGCATCCCAGGCGTCAAAGGGCTTTTTTGTTTTTTTGATTTTTTACTTGGATTTGGAAATCATTACAGCCTCACAGAAAGTGGTGGAGAGCACAGAGAGCTCTTCATCCAGCTTCCCCCAACAGCTACAGCATTTTCCCTAGCTTTACTGACACAGAAAAATACCAACAAGGGAGGATTCTTCCAATCTCCAAGTTTCTTTTTTTTACTTATTCCTTTTACTAATGATTCATTAGACAGTTTTCCGAGCTCCTTCCTTGACCGAGTCTCAGTTCTAAGCATTATTTCAGAGAAGGAAGTACAGTGGTAAGACCCAGGTCCCGCCGTCAGGTGGCTGGGAATCCAGGAGAGATGGCATCCGAGAGTCACTCAGCTACCAGGCCGAGCGGCCCTGAGGGGCACGGAGATGCACAGGAGACGTGGCTGGGGACAGTGATGCTGACGGCTTCCCGGGGGGAGCCCCAGGGCCCACGAACAGAGCGGGTTTTCGGAATCAATGATTATGGGAAGGATGTTGCAGGATATAACTGAGAAGGGAAAAAGAGCACATTTAGGAAATCACGCTCACATGACCTCAGCGGGCATGGGGCGCCCCTCCCAGGCCAGTGGGAGAGAATGCACCAAAGACCAGACTAGCCTCTCCCACTCCAGGCTCTGGAGAGGGGTGCTCTTCACGAACAGTCCGGGGTCACCAAAGTTTCTGATCCGGAGGGTAGAGAGAACACAGCAAGAGGCTTGGCAATGAAGGGCCGGTCAGGAGCTCCTGCTCCGTCTGTGGCCGGAAGGCATCCCTGGCGGAGGCCTGGGGCTGCAGCAGAGGACCCTGACTCCAGATGCCCCTGGCGACCGAGGCCTGCGGGCTCTGGGGGTGGCGCCTCCGGCCCAGGCAGCCTGACAGGCTCGTGGCCCTCCTCCCAGCACGAATGTCCCTACACAGTCCTAAACGTTTGGGCGACGTGGATATGGCCGTTTAACCCACAAGCACTATCTGCTGTAGGCGTTTGTCAGACACGAGTCTCCACGCACATGATTTTCTTCTTACTGGAAGGAGCGGCGCCCCGTGGTGCTGCCGGGGCACACACCACTTTTAGCGTTAAGTGATTCGATGTCAGTGAAGGAAGGAAGTATTCACCCAAAACCACAACACAAGGAAAACAGCATTAGTATTTGTTTATTGGGGTCGTACAGTTTTGAGAACTTGCTATATTCAGCTTCGTGATATTCTGAATTTCTTTTCTAATTTTCTAAACAATGCACATTATTCGTGTATAAGCAGTTTGAAGGGAAGGGGCGTGGGCCTTCGGAGGAGAAGAAAACAATTCAGGGAACAGGTGCACAGGGACGGGGAAGATCCAGTGCACATTTGGTCCTCTGCCGGGGGCCTCCCTGCCTTCTTTGGAAGAGGAGAAATCCAGCATCGGCCAGAGGGTTTGCTGGGCTTACTGTGCGGGAGCAGCTTAACCTGGGACAGAGAACAGGCTCCGAGAGCTCAGCGCGGGCGGGCCTGGCCTGCGAGAGGCTCAGGGTCCCCACACGTGCACTCTCCCGGGATAGGCTGCGGGCCCCTGGCGGCAGCCCCGGTGCGCAAGGGGCCCCGGCTTCTCCTCTCCACCGTGTGGTGTCCTTACCTTGTCTTCAGGATGTGGGCCTCCGATCAGAGCTGCTTGCGGGCGCTGGTGCACCAAGGCCCAGGCCTCGAGGACAGGTGCTCCGCGAGCGCCGGGGTGGGGAACGCAGGGAGGGGGCACAGGTGGGGCAGTGAGGGAGCCTCACGGCAGGGCGGCAGCTCCGGGACTCTGGAGCGGCCCCGGATGGCGCCGGCCCACCACTGAGCCCCTTGCCTGCAGACCTGCACAGAGCACAAGCCCGCAGCCCCTGCCGCCGGCGTCCCCCGCAAGTCCTGGCTGCCCTGTCAAGACGCAAGGGTGAGGCCAGCATCCGACAGAGGGCCCGCCCACCAGCTCGCTCCCAGGGACTTTCCAAGGAGCCTTCCTCAGGAGCACAAATACTCTGGAAGGAAATAAGATCGAAAGGAGGAAAACAAATTGTTTCAAGTGTATCATTTAAACCTGATGATAAAGAAATACCTTGGGATGTGATGGGCTTGATGAAATGAAACACCTGCGACCTCTGAACCTAGGACCCGGTGACGCGTGACCTATGAACCCATGACCTGGGGACCTGGGACCTCTGACCCTGGCTGCCTGCATACAAGCTCAGCAGTTGACCCTAGTGCATCCAGCCCCGCCTTTCTGTGACCTGAGTGCAGAGGACATCCTGGCCACGGGCTGGGCCGGCGGCTGGCAAGCCCTGCAGGTCGGGGGGCCCCCCGCTCAGGGCGTGCCCCTCGTGCCCTCTGCCTGCTTAGCTGGGCGGTGGTCCCAGCCCCCTGCCCACTGTGCTGGCCAGCTTGTGCTCCAGGGTCCAGGTGTGGCCAGCCTCACCTGCATCAGGAGTTGCTTCTGGGGGTGCAGGGCACCCTCTCCTGGCCTGAGCCCCGGCACGCCCTCCAGAATCTGGGACTCAGGCACGGCTGGATGCAGGTTCAGTGCTTCCTGCTCTCTCCCTGGGCCCCTCCCCTGAGACCCAGGTTACTAAGGTAACCCACACCTTTAGTCCGGTCATCCCTCCCCCGTCTGGGGTCATCACGGGGTGAGAACGTTGGAAAGCCTTTTCGGTTTTCCGAAATGGGGAGAGAGCAGAGCTGCGAGCCGCTGACGGCAAGGAGGCCCTGCCCTGCCCGCGCCGCCCGCTCGGTGCGCCAGGAGGAGCCAACGGCGCAGGTCCTGGTCTGAACAGGACCCAGGGCGGCTGAGCTGGCTGCCGGCAGACAGGGCTGTGCGGCCGTTTCCACACTTTGCTGAGTGCAGAGCATTGATTCTATGTTTGATGTGAAAAGAAATTAAAGCTGTGGTCTCATTAGATAAACCGGTTTTGGTGAAAGATCACAGGGAGACGCTCACCCCTTTTGTGTGACGCTGAATGGCCCCAGCAGGCAGCTCCTTGCACACAATTGATTTCAAGCAGAGTTTTGTCTGAAAGATGCTTCTAGATTATGGCAAGAAAGCATTCTATAATCCTCCTGCCAATGTCGTTATGTTTAACAGACATGCGACTCTTATCACTGATGGATAACGCTTGACTCCGAGCATATTTCAGCCCGAGGAACGTCGAGGCTCGCCTCCGAGCGCAGCTGACCCCAGGCTCTGCTTGTTTGCTAAGTGTGCGCCATGTTGGCTGGTAAATTCGTAAGGGAGGCCGTGTGGGCAGGCTGTTATGGATTTGCTATCTTAGCCTGAAGTGTTTGCTGCTGATTATGTGATTAAATCGATAATAATTTCTGCTTGGATCCTGCTCGTTCTGACTCCTCTTCTGGCCCAGGGTGTGGAGCCGAGCAGCGAGCTCCAGCCCTGAAGCCTGAAGGGCTCTGTCGCAGAGAAGATGCCAAGGGCATGGCAGGTGGCTTCCACATCTCTTTAGAAAGCAAAATATTTTATCAGCTCTCCAGGTAAATAAGCACGCAGGCCCCTGCCATGACGGAAACGTGGCAGGTAGGGGAGGGGGCTGCGTTCAATCGATGTGACTGTTTGCTCTGGCTTTACCTGAGGCCGCACAGACCCTTCGTCCATATTAAGCAGATACCCTCCGCTCGGTGCGGGGGTTCACATTAAACAGGCATGGGGTTCGCTCCTGCCGTGGGGGGGGTCAGCCACCCCAGCGGTTCCGGCAGCGCGGAGGGCGCGGGTCCTGCTCAGCAGCGTGGGCCGGGCCCAGGGGCGCACGCGGTTCCTTTTGTGACCTTCCCACATCCAGACTGCCGTAGCAGCATCCTTCCGTTTTACTGCAAACATGCTGTTTGTCGTCTCTCACGGTCAGTCCGCAGCATGTGGGCAGACCCTGGGCCGGGGGGTGGGGGCCCTTTCCCTTCCTCCAGCAGCACCCCAAGCGCCCAGGGGTGGAAGAGCTTTCCCGTGCCCACGACGCGTGTGCTACTCTGCCCTCAGCGGGAAAATCTGGGACAAGTCAACCTCCCAGTGGAAATCGCGGGGACACCCACAGACCCTTTAAAACTCAGAACATCTGGTCGGTCACCTTCTCCATCTGGGTAAACAGAGCTCTGTTAATAACGCCGTGAGAGAGCGCCAGCAGAGGTGAAGGGGGATTTGACGGTTATAGGACGGAGCAGCAGTCCTGGGAACGGCGGGCGCCGCGGACAACGGCGCCGATCCATTCCTTTAAACAACAAACCGCTTGTAGTGATGTTGAATATTACTTAAAAAAAAAAAAAAGGAAGACAGCCCCAGGGATTGTGTTCATCAGTTTGTTTGTAAAAGGCAAGTTTCCTGAGGTTCTTGCATTGAGAGCCAATTCAGTATTTATTAGGCGTATGCAGTTGTAATTGTAATTACTATTTATCTATCGGGAATTGGGCTTTAAAAAAAAAAGTATTATTTTGTGGGAAGAGGGGGCCGGGGGAGGGAGACAGCTCTCTGCATTCCCAGAACCCAGCTGAACCCCCACTTAGGTGACCCACGGAGCCACTCCTCAGCCACGGTGGGGTCAGGTGTCCGCACCTGCCTTGCTGGACAGAGCTTGCCTGCAGGCGGGTGGCCCTGACAGCTGGGCTCCCGCCCTCCACTGTGGGCAGATTTCCAGCCCCTGGGCAGGGTCCCGGGACGCAGCTCCTGCACGTGCACCCGCAGCCGCCTTCACACGCTGGGCAGAGACCAGAGGAGAGCCACTTTGTGGAACCTAAAAGCAGGGAACGCTTCGTAGGGGTGCACCGCTGCAGACAGAACCAAATCCCAAAATGCCAAGGAGCCCCCAGGCCATCCTGACCTCCTCCTGTGCTCGCGGCAGACGGGCACTCTGCCCACACGGCACCCCTCTGCACCGCGCTCAGCCAGCTCCCCGCTGGGTAAACCTGCACAAACCCACCACCTGTTCCACCGTCTACAAGGTTCACACCGAGACGCACACCCTGGCCCAGGATTTTGGGCAGCGGAAGGTTTACCGCAGAACACAAATAAACAAAACAAAGCTCCAGCCCTCGGGGGACAAACCTGGGTTAGAACGAGCTGGAGTGGAAGAGCCCAGGTCCTCCTGTGGCAGAGCAAGTGTGGGGGTCCAGGGTGTGCACGCTCCCTACCCCCTAGAATGGCCCCCTCCCCATGCACACCCTGCCCCCTGTAGCCCTCCCCTGACCCCATACACGCTCCGCCCCCTGCACGACCTCACACCCTCTGCACAGGACCCTGGCACAAGCCCCCCCAACACACGCATACCTCACAGGCCCCCTACGCCCAGCGCATGCACTCCACCAGGCACCCACCGCCACCCCGCCCACCGTGAACACACACCCCCAGCACAGGGCAGTCACACCAGCCTCCCACACTAGGTGACATCGTGGAGGAAACCGGCCACCAGGCCCCGCGGGGCCACCCACTGTCCCTCGGGATGCACAATTACCTTCACAAACATGCCTCTCTGCTTTCCACAGGACAGGCTTTGTCCTTTATTTTTAGCTCGTGACTGTCCTCAGGGCACAGAAGGGCAGCTGGTCCGAGGCATTCGCTCTTTTCTTTCCACCTTACTCTGTCTGCTGTCCCTGTTTGGGGGCCGGGCGGGTACTGATGTAGCAAGATGAACTTCCTTCAGGTGCTTCGGGCTCACTCCCGGGCGCACATCCAGATCAAAGGTCACGTCTGCCAATTCGGACACTCAGGGTTTCCTATTTTAGAATGCACTCAAGTTGGACTTGGGACACATCACAACCCTTGCGTTTGTGTTCTCAGAGTTGGAAACACTTTCCCCAAGATGGGAGGGTGGGAGCAAGTCCATAGTCAGAACAGGAGGTGGCCTCACAGGGTCAGGGGAAAGTCCTACAGTGACATGTGGCTCCCCCGGGACCCACCTCCAAGCCCCACCACCAATGCGCCAGAGCGCGAGCCCCTCCCCTGGGACAGGGGGTCACGGGACCAGCCTCACATGGCTTTAGAGAGCATTACCTGCAGGAGCGTGGGAGCATAGAGAGGGAGGGCGGACTCAGTTTGTTAAATCACAGCCCACCTAAAACCCCTCGTTATCTGAACTAGCTCTGGTATAAAAACTGCAGTCTGATTTTTAGAACAGTTTCAAAGAAAAGGAGCTTGTCATCATTAATTATCATTCAGGCAAATAAAGCATCCCATTGGAATTAGCACATAACATGTGTGTATAAAACACTTCATTCTCTCTGTACCCCCCCATAATTTTGTCCAGACTTTTTATTGTTAAGCAGAAACATTTTTGCTTCAATGATACACTTAGAAATTTCTAATCCTCAAGGACTTGACGTGAATTCTGAACTAAAATCCAACTTGGTAAGAGTTTTTCCATTTCCACACACATCAGATCTTTTTAAAAAGCTATTTAAACCTTGTGGCTCAACACACGTCAGAAACGCAAATCCTCTGTCCGGCTGTTGTCAAAGCTGCGTCCCAAACCCTCCTGCTGGGCTGACAGTGGGGAGCTCTCTTGGAGTGCGTGAGTGTCCGAGCCCACTGGGGAAGGGTGACACGAGGGTGTTCAGACACAGCGCGCTCCTCTGGCGTGGACCCGTGGTGGCCGCGCTCCAATACCTACAGCCCCTGGAGCAGGTCCCGGGAGCCGCGCACGGGGACAGGGACGGGAGGACCTCCAGCCCCGACTAGCCCGTCCTCAGGGCTTTCCATATTGGCAAGCGGCAGGGACATTTCTGGGTTCTAGATCCCCGTTCTCTGCTCCCCGTGCTCCTGGCAGGACCCGAGGCCAAACACTCCTCTCTGTCCCTGCGAGGAAGCTCAAGGTGTGATGAGCCAGAGCCAGACCCCTGAGCAATTAAGGAAACAGCCCTTTTTTTCCCCCAATAAAACTGATTGGACTTAATCCAAGGTGAGTGAGGCTGGAACCGACACCCAAGCTACATTTACCGTGTAAGTGATGGGAGAACGTCTCTGCTCCAAAGGGGGAATCTCTTAAAAGACATTAGTGTCACCTTCTTGAATGTTCACAGTGATTGGGGATCTTTCCAAGGGCTGCACATTTGCAAACTCCCAGCTTCCTAGTGAAATTTAATGCCCGGGGGCTTATGAACAAAATCTCGCAAATGCCTTCACAGCCCACTTGGGCGCTCAGAGCCACCTGCCCCCTGTGTGCATGTAACTTAAACCGGACAAGGCCTGACATGTCGAATTACTTCCATTGTGCATTTACGGAAACAACTCCACTCTGGGGTGTCTTATGTCCTGTCGGGAGAGAAGAAGAAAATAAAAGAGATAAGGCAGGAACGCACCTGCCCTGAGGGAGGGCACCTCCCAGCCTGTAAGCTGCCCGGATTCGTGCCCAGGCAGGGTTTATAGCAAGATGGCAAAAATGCTCGCAGGGGACATTACGTTTATGTCCGTGGAGTCCCATGACCGGTTATCCTCATGCAATCAGCGGTGACCTTAGTCCCGAGGGAGTCACATCCCCGGCCCGAGCGGAGGAAGCGGCCTCTCCCCAGAGCACCTGTAAAATGAAGCTGGGCCGTGCGTACCTTCAGCCACACCGAGTGCGTTTGCACAGACTTGTGGGTGCATTCGCAGAACACTGCCCCTTGGCTCCCTTGGCCCCCTGAGGCGGCCCACTAACCTGTGGGCAGAGAACTCGGGTCCCAGAGGAACGAGTCCCCCACAGGAGCCACGGGACACGGGAAGTTCATTTTGCAGAATGCAGCTGTGTCATCCCGTGTCCTGGGGGGCGGGGGGGTGGGTGGAGAAGAATCCTGAAGGTAGGTGAGTGCGGAGAAACACGTAAGATTTATTTATCCCTGTTTCCAACCAGACACATCTGCAGAATTCAGGGCCTGGGGACTAGAAGCTCCAGTGAGCGCTTACCTGGAGCTCAGCCTGCACCTGCCACCCAGCGGGGACCCCCAGGCTCCGGTGGGTATTGATCAGGGTCGGACATCAGGCCACATGCCGCATGTCATCTGCCCCATCTCATGTGACAGTCACCGGAGGGAGCATGCTCAACTCTCCAGGGACAGTGCTGTCCAGGGAGGAAGTGGCAAAGGACCCTCACCCACAGCCCCCCACTCACTCTGGGGACCAGGGAGGGATGGGCGGACTTCAGGGAAAGTCAGAAAGAAGAGAAGAGCTTCTCTGGCCCAAGTGTAACCAGCTGGGTCAGGACAGCTGGCTCCCGTCCAAGGGGACTGATCCACGACCCAGCCCAACGATCCCAGGGCATCTTTGGGGAGAGGTGGTGGAGACCAGGCCGAAGCCCAGGGTGAGGTGAGATCATGAAGGGCCTGCTTGGACCCCAGGGCCGCCTGGTTGCCCAGCCCAGACCTCTAGGGGCCACAGCAGGGCGTCGTACGGATCCGGGACCCTGAAGGCAAGAACATCCGGGGCCCCGGTGGAGTGTGCAGGAAGCTGGTGCCCACCCAGCCACTGAGAGCCTCTGTTCGGGACAGCAGCTGCTAAGAGGAAGGGGTCCACTGCACAAGGATACTGTCCTTCCCCGAGGGAGGCATCCCCGGGAGAACATTTCGGAGAGAAGGGGGGAGGGCCCTGTCCTGACTCTGCCCTAGGGTCCCCTGGGCTCCTGTCACTCATGAAAGTGCCAGGACCCTCACTCAGGGCCCTTCTCGGGGGTCCGGCCAGAACTGGTCACTCCAGTGACCGGCCCCCTCCGTCCACAACATCCCCTGACAACATGGTACAGACTTTACCACGAGATGCAGAAAACAAAAAAAGTTGCAGTATAAAAGGGGGCGTCCTGACTGTCCAGAACAACGCTGTAATGGGGCTCCCCCTCCACCTGACTCCACCAGCCCAGGGCACACCCTGCACCTCTGCTCAAGGACTCCCCTCTCTCTGGGTAGTGCTCACCCCTACCCTGGGCTGTCCTCCCTCCTGCTGTGCTCCTTCCCTGCCCCCATCCGCCCCCCGCCCCCTGTGCTCCATCCCTGCCTTCGCCCCCCACGCCCCTGCTCCATCCCTGCCCCTGCCCCCCCCAGTGCTTCCCACAAAGAGTGAATTTACACTTAACGTGAAATGTGATTATCCACTGTCTCTGTGTAAGCAGCAGTAGGAGCAAAAATGAAGATATTCTCTAGGTAGTGAGTATCTGCACCCAGCAACAATTATCTAAAAAATAACTAAAGAAAACAGAATTTTTTCATGAAAAAGTCAACTGATAATTTGGAACTTTGTTACCGTAAATCGGGCTGGAGTGTGTGTATGGGCGGGCCCGGGGCGCTGCTGTGGTGGGACGTGGGGGAGCCCAGCACCCCCATCCCGGCCCCGAGCGCGTCCCCACACATCTCAGGACGGCGGCGCAGGGAAGGGGCATCGCTGGGTGCTCCCTGCGTCTTCGGCAAAGCAGGTACACGACGGTCCGATGAAATAAGTAAGACAAACAGCCCCTTCACTCTCTCGGAGAGCGGTGTGCACAATGTTGAAATCTACATCCGTGTTAGATTTTCCCTGGCACACGGGCTCTGGCGTGATGCGTTTAGAAGCCAGAACGTACACCATTTGGCAGTTTTGTCCCTCCAGGTATAATAATAAAAAAAATTCCATTATTGCATGTCCTTTGGTTAAGTCTCCATCAAAGTCCTCAAATTCAAAGCTACCAGCTCCACAATCAGTAACTACAGCCCAGAATTAGTGATCCCATTTTTTTTTCTTAGAGTTAATTGAAACTGATGTGTTTTGAAATCATGGTGGGGGTTTCTCAAGAAAAGTGCTATGTGTTATTCAACCAGCAAGCACGAAGCAGGCCAAAGTCAGCAAGGCTCATGCCCCAGGAGCAGTCCCCATTGGCACCACCGGGCCCAGCACTGCAGGCTCTCCCAGTGGATAAATATTTAAATTATATGTATGTCAATGTACAGAGCAACCTGAAAGAAACCTGTTCTTTTTCCTTCTGTCATCCGGCTGTGAATTGTGAATAACACCGTAGGTCAGCGCAGACGCCCTTTCGTAAATCACAGAGCTAACTGACCTGTTAGGTTATAGCTTCTCTTCATCTGCTCCCTAAGACTAATTTTTCCAGGCATCGTAGGGGTATTTCCAATTAACAGCAATGTAGTTTTGGATCACAGCTTTGCAAAGGTTCAATGCTAAGAAGTAAATATTGGAATACACAGCGGCAATAATTCATAAACCACAGGAAGGAAAGTGCGTACTTGTCCTCTGGGCTGGTTGGAGCTGGTTCCATTTTATAGAAGCCCATACCAGCTACGTTCCCTCAATTTCTCCCAATGATCATAAAATCCCTTTTCATTTTATTCCCATTGCTCCACCCCTTTCATTGCTTCCAGAATTTATTCAGGTCATGTGAAGCACATCTGCGCTGTGGGCTCCACCAGGAAGTACCTCCGAGCCCATCCTGGCCCCGGGACTTGAGTAGAGTGGACTCATACTCCAGCCTGTTAACGTGAGTCTGCTCACTGGGACCATTGCCAGGTCACATTTCCAGCCCCGCGCAGGTGAACGGAAGGTGTTAGGCGAGCACCACAGCCGATTCGGGTGCGTGTTTCCAGGGCAACCCAACACGCCCAGAGGGCGGCGTAGGATGGAGGGCTCATGGGTGCCCATATTTGGGGCACCATCAGAGAGATGCATTTGGCCCCATAAGCAGATCTGGGTGCTCCGAGGACAAGGACCTACTGCTGGAATCAGCAGCTGCTAGGGACATCACTGGACGTGACTCACCACGTGCTCAGCAGATGTTTCTGGGGTCCAGGACCGGATCCAGAACCCACAAACTAAATCGATTTCTCAAAGCCTTGTCTCCACCTTTTTAAAATTCTTCAATCTTTCGGGGCACCTGTGTGGCTCAGTCGAGTAAGCGTCTGACTCCTGTTTTCGGCTCCAGTCGTGGTCCCGGGTCGTGGGATCAAGTCCCGAGTAGGACTCTGTGCTCAGCGGGTAGTCTGCCTCTCCCTCTGGCTCTGCCCCCTTCCCCTGCTCATGTGCTCTCTCTGTCTGTGTCTCTGTCTGTCTCTCGGTCTGTCTCTCGGTCTCTCTCTCTCTCAAATAAATTTTAAAAACCTTTTAAAAAATTCTCCAGTCTTTCTACAAAGTGGTGGTTTGTCTCCCCCTCTTCACAGGTAAGGTTGAGGTCAGAGCGTGTAACAAGGCAGGTGGACGGCGGCCTGAGTGGAGCGGGGAGGCCACCTGCCCACACATGTGCTGCTCAGGCCAGACGCATGCCAGGTCCTCTCCTTGCTCATCCTCGAGCCCCACTCTCGATATAGGAGCAATGAGGAAACCACACTTTGCTTTACGAAAGGACCAGAGCTCATGGGGCCTTTTAGAGAGCAGGAGCTGGAAGCTGGAGGGACAGGGCCGTGGGAGGTCCATCCTGCTGCCCCGCTTCACTGCACATGTGCTGGGAAACGGGCCCTCGACGCTGCCATTGGGGTGGCTCGCGGTCGGCAGTGACCTTTGCTCCTACAGGGTTGGTCACTGTGGTCAACTCAGAACGGATCCTTTCTAGGGTATCTCTGAGCAAAACTATACAATTGGATGTATTTCTTAAAAGTAAAGCTTATATTTAATTTTTAAACTTAACCATCAAACCTTACTTTCCAACCAATGTCAACTAAAAATTTAATGGTTTTTTTATGTTTTGGGACAAGAAGAGGAGGTGCCTCTGTCCTCTGCCACAACACGTGTGTTTGGTACAAAGGCCCCCCCGCAACTCAGGGCCCCCGAACACCTTTCTCGACAACACTGAGCACATTGAAGGACCAACAAGACCTAACTGCTCCGTGGGAGAGGCCAAGCTTTCTGGAAAGTTCCAGACAATCATGTCCCTCTGGAAACACTTCTTGAGTAAGCAAGCTGACACACACACACCCCCAGGACCGCCAAGTGTGCAAGGGACACAGAGGCGTAGGGGCATCTGGAGAGGTGTGCGGTCTGAAACCCACCTCTGCTCCTGTCCAGGGAGAGCTGCTGGCTCCCCTCACTCCTGCCCCGGGGCTTCTGGAAAGATCCAAGGGAAGAAAGGAGCCCAACTTTGGGAAACGGCCGGGCGTCCCCACATCTGTGCCGCCAACAGAGAGAGGCCTCCTCCAGCCCCAAGGCAGGCACTTCCTTACACGCAAGCTGCTTCGTATGGACTGTAAAGGGAACATCGCTAATTTTTTAAAATCATGATTTGCCCGATGATCTGAAATAGGTAAATAACATTTGTCCTATAAAGCCCATAATTACGGTGTGTGCTTGTGTACTGAGCCATAGTGAACAGGGACTCCGGTGTTTTCAGTGGCGAAGCTGCGTCCCTGAGGGTAACGAATTCACAAAACAACAGCAGATTTAGGAGGATCTCCATGGGGCGGGCATGGGGCTATTTGTGCTCAGCATTTTGAGTGAATTAGTGAATTCCAATGAGGAACCACCACTCACTTTAGGAATACTCAGGTAAGTGCCTCTAGGTATTTATATTTACGACAAAACCACTGCATGTAATACTGACTTTGGTTGAAGTCCAAAAATTTTTCTTCTCAATATAAATGACCAGCAAACTAGGGAACCATGTTTTGTGGTTCACATAAACTTTCCACAAATTATCAACACAGTATCTCAGCCTCTGATTTAATTTTCAGTTTGCTTTGGGTTTGGATTTTTAATTATCACACCAAACCAGCTTGTATGGAAGAATCTGACCCATTTTCACTGTTTTGATAAAATGCTGATGACAGAAGTATACATTATTGAACCTAGTCCCATTTTTACCAGAGTCCCACCCCTGAGCACTTCAAGAGTCCAGCATCTGGACCAGACCCCTGGAGGTCCCGAGACCCAGAGTCAGTCCCACAGAGAAGCTGTGTGCGTGCCCTAGCTGTGCAGAAGCTTCCAGAAGGGGTTCATCCCCCTTGGGATAATTCCCACGCAAAGACTCCGCCCTCATACACAGACTTGTGCATGAGTTGGCCTTTCGTTTTCGAGGAGCAGGCCACCCATTTTGAACCCAGAAAGGAAGGCCTGGTGAGGGTGACCTCAGACCACCCCGGTTTTTCCCAAGCCTACCCGGTAGGACCGCGGCTTCCAAGCTGTCCATCTGAGGTACCTGCCCCTCAGCTGGGCTTCTCTCCACTGTTACTCCCTCGGATGGACAAGGACGTACCTCACAGCCTTCCCCAGGCCGATGCTGCGCCTCTCAGACGCGCCCAGCCAAGCCTGACCTCCAAGACCGCCGACGGGGCCCAGCCCGCAGCTCGGGCCAGATGAGCGTCAGGGTGCGCTGGCCAGGCCAGGCCCTCCACGTCCTCCTGAGTGACCGTGGTGTCACCCGAGGACCGCAGCCGTGTCTCCCAGCATCTCCTGCGGCACCAGCAGTGCCCAGCCTGGCGCTCGGGCCTCCCCGAAGCCCACTCCCGAGCGAGCGGCTGCTCCCGGCCCTGTGGCAGAGCCGGGCCCAACGCCCTTCCAACCCCTGGAGCAGAAGATCCCAAACCCGCTCTGCTCACGATCCCTCATGGCGCCCCAGGCCAGAGAAATATGAAATATCCATGTACTGAGAAGCAGGTCCAAAACCAGCGGACCCATGTTCATGTCCTGTCAACTAGGAGCCACTGGGAAAAAACCATACACGTCACTGCAGAGAAAAATAGCTGTTCTTTCCTTCTTAACCGCAATCACCTGCTGTGGATGTGTGTGCCTGTTGGGCCCCTGGCAGCCTCTCAGACCTCAGAGCCCCCCTGGGCTCCCCCTCAGGCCTCGTGCTGCAAAAGCCACAGGAGACCCGCCTGCAGAATGTGGCATCCTGTGATCCCACCACGTGGCCCTTAAGAGGGTGCAGGCAGCCTGGACTCCAGAGAAGGAGACAACTCAGCTCACCTTTCTGCAATTTCTCCCGAAAGCAGCTGTGCAGGCGTGTGCCCGTGTGATGCCAAACATGGAGAACAGACTCCCCTAAGCTCTCCTTCCCACGGAAATAACCAGGACCCGTGCACGCTGTGGGCATGCGGCAGGCCTGGCGTGGGGCCCGGAGGCCCTGGCCGGAGCGTGTGCGGGCCAGCCGTGAGGCTGCAGTGTTCAGCACACGACCCAGCTCCTGTGGCGTGGCCAGACCCGAAGGGCAGGATGTGCTTGACCGCGACAGGCCAAGCTTAGAACCGGTCACCAGGGGACGTCTTCCTACCTCGCCGCTCTGCTGGACACCACGGGCCCCGGGAGACACGCGGAGCCTCGGCAATCTCCGTGAGCGTGGGCGCAGCGCTCAAGCGGCGGGTTACTGGGTGACGGGCAGATGTTTCGAAGGCTGGGAGAGGATTCGTGTGCACGGGACCGCCCGGCAGGGATGGTGTCACCCGGCGGACCGGGCCCCGTCCGCCGTGCTGGCATTCTTCATCAGACTCGGTGGGCTTGCCTTTCTGCCGTAGAAAGTCCTTCTGCCAGAGAATGGCGTTTAGCTTTGGGACCGAGACGCTGTAGTTACCGCACAGGCTGCGCGGATTTGCGGGCGCTGTCAGGTGCCGAGCCCCGAGAATTCAAACGTGGCAAAGCAGCCCTGCCCTCGACAGCTCACGGTTCAGAGCATTTTATGGTTGGGTGTCAGCGTTCCCTGTTGCCCCCAAAGGCCTAAAACAAAAGTGCAAAGTGCAGCACACGTCTTCTGTCTCTAGCTTCATCTTCCTGCACTTCCCGCCTCCTCAGACCAGTAAGGGTCAGAGAGCTCAGAGGCGGCTGCGGGCCGGCCGCTGGCCTCTGCCCTGTACCCCCGCCCCGAGCTGCAGGCCTCCTTCCCGGCGGACAGAGGCATCCCCACCTTTTCCAGGGTTCCAACAACAACAGCCGGGGATCTGAGGGGGGCAGATGGGTCACTTGAAGTGCCCCCCGCAGGATGGCGGGGTTGGTGCCGAGGCTGGAGGGGCGTCCATGGCATCTGTGCCCATGCCTTCCTGGAGAAGCCAGTAGGCCGACCGGGAGACAGTCCCAGGAGCCTCGGGTCGGCCAGGGGCCGGGACGCCGCCGTGCGACTTCCTCACCAGCCTGGTCCAGAACTCGGAGCCCAGCCACCAAACGGCTCTGAAACAAGAGTCTCATCAGTCCTACTCCATCCGTGTGATCTGACCTGCTTTCTGCACAAAGTGATGGAATTAACGGAACACCGTGAAGCCCCGCAGTGCGCCAAGCGCTGGGCTGAGGGTCGTTTATCCCGCAGGTGAAGCATGCAAGTGATGCTCAGCACGGTCCATTCACATAATGCAGAAAGCTCGTGACCAGGGTGTCCGCCTCCCACCAACACGCTGTAACACGCGTGAACTTTCTGAAAGGTTGTCACTTGGTTTCAAATCCCTTGAGCACAGGACGTGAAGAATTCACAGAAGAAGAAATACGTGTGGCCAAAGCACATTTTTTTAAATTCACCTTTGCTAATAACTTAAAAACACAAATTAAAACCACAGTGAAATGTCATTTTCTCCTTCCGAATTAGCGAAGATTGTTTAAAATGGTGGTAATTGATGGGAACTAGGATTTGGCCATCAGACACTCTTCTACCTGCCCCTATGGACACAAACGGGTCAACCTCTCTGGGACGTCATGCGAAAATGCGTATCAAGGGCCTTAATAACACTCCTACCCTCTGAACCCGAAACTCCACGTGCAGCGTTCCCTCTCAAGGAAACAATCAGAAACGTAGACAAAGGTTTATGTACAAGATCTTCACAGTCATGACAATATCCTACGTTTAGGAAGAGCAAAGCTTTATGTGAACTATGCTACGGGCTCACCCCAGAATCAGGGGTGTGCCTACACCTGCTCATCCACTGTCCCTTCAGAAAAAGAGAAGAAGCCCCGATTTGTCGTGACTGACAATTTCTGTGGTGGAAATTCTCCCCTCGTGGCCAGTATCGAGCTCCCAACAGGACATCAGTAAACAGGGGTGGAGAAGACATGCAGGCAGGCGCTCTCTCCTGCCGCCACAGACCAGCACCCGCTCGCCTGAGGGAGGTCGTGAGCCCGGGAAGTCATTCTCAGGAGGAGCGTTTGGCAACACACAAAGATGTTTGCGGTAAGGGGGGTGTGGAGAAGCAGGACACAGTGCGATCCTTGGACTGGACTCCGCTTTATAAATCATACATCTGACATCTGACCTACCACTATGGACGTGGGTAGGTTCAGATGGTTACCTGTAGGCAAACGGCACACATCGTAGCGTAGCTGTCTCGGGACGATATAATGGGAGAGTCCTTACCTTTTGCAGACGTCTCCCTAATTTCCAACTTTTCTAAAATGTGCTTGCATTATTGTTAATTCAGAAAACAAAACGAAATTTTTTTTAAACGATTGAGGCACTGGATGGTCTTTATCAATGTTCCAAGAAGTTCCTCCAGTAAAGTTCAAAGCGATGTAAGACCCTATATCCACTTTGATTCCCTCTACAGCTCAGTCCCCCTCAAAGAATGAATCTCGCATCACGTGTGTTTTCTCCCCTAAATGCTCCAACGACGTCAGTTTCCAATGAAATTGCTGGTATCACAAAAGACGAGTTCTGTTCCAGAAAGAGAGAAGAAGGAAAGGATTCAGAAACAGGAGAGTGGACCTCGTGCTACTTGGGGGCCCCTCCCTGCCCAGCAGCCGGCCCCAGGACCGAGAGTCCTCGAAGCACCGGGGGCAGGCGCTTCCCATCGTCTGTGTTCGGTTTCAGCTGGGCTTTGTGAGAATGCTGTTGTGAAAGAGAAATATTTTTCAAGAGCAGCTAAAAATGAACCAGACAAACTATAAGCTTGCATTTTGGGGAGGACACTCCCAATTAGAAAGCACTCTTTCCCATGGACAGGCTATGAGGCCATATGTGATTTTTTTAAATGTTCGCACCACTGTGGATGAGGCCCACATTTTGTTCAGGGACAAATATGTGTATTTTAACTTTAAGAAAGAACTTCCAAAGACAAACCCTGAGCTGCATTCTTTAGGAAATTCAGAAGCTGGAGTAACTCTGGCCTTCACGTTGGAAACAAAGACGTGCGCCTCGCTGTGGGGTGGCTCCCGCCCTGACTGGTATTTGATGTTGTTTCCACCATCAAGATAAAACTTGTATAACTGCTACTTCCTGGCTCTCGAGTCCAATAAACATTTATGATTTCCTACCCCTGTGTAACTGGAAGATAAAAACAGCCTAGGATTTTATTAAAGAAAGAACTCAAAGTCATAATTTCTGTTCATACCATCTTTTGGTTCCTCCCTTCACCTAATGGACACACACTGTCCCTTAGAACCATGCACATCCTGGGCTCTGTGCTGTGTGTGTGTGCATCGTGCATGTGTGGATATAGATGCATATGGATGTGGGTGTGTGCACGTGTGGGTACACATGTGTGCAGAGCTGTGTGTGCACGTATGTACATGTATGTGCATGTGTGTCGTGTGCATGCGTGTGCATATGTGTGGGGGGTGTATGTATACATGTGTGTGCATGTGCGTATATATGTGTTCGTGTGTGCGTAGGTGTGTGTATATGTATGTGTGCATGTGTGCATGTGTGCATATACATAGGCATGCATTTGTGTGTATGTATACGTGCAGATGTAGGAGAGAGAGAGAAAGGGGGAGGGACAGTGCGGGGGAAGAACAGCCACGGTTACTGTTCTTCTGTCTCTCTTCCTGGGTCTACCCAGGGGGCTTCAGTCTCCTCTCATTGAATGTAATCCTTTGTCCTCAGCCTGTCCTCTCCCCAGTCCCGTTGCCCACATCACCTGCTGTTCCCCTGATGCTCCCACCTCAGGAGATGGGGCCACCATCAAGCAGAGCCTACTGCTGCCCCTGACCTCCGTCATGGCCCACGCCATGCCCTGCAAGCCCACAATGTCCAGGCTGGTGCTCCTGGGTGCACGCACCACAGAGGCCTCCAAACTGGCCTCCCCGAGCCCACTCTGGCCTCCCGCGCACAGCCCTGCCGGGACCTTTTCGAGCCACCGGCCCGATTATGCCACCTTTGCCATGACCTGGCAATGGGCTCCAAGTGCCCTCTCAGGAACATCCCCGCCCTGCTGTGGGGTGAGACCCGCACCATCTGGCCTGTTCCTCCCTCCTGGGCCTCTCCTGCCCCAACCCCACCTTCCCACAGTGTGGGCCTGCGGTGCACACACCCCGACTGACACCAACATGGGCTGGTCCTTTGCCCCTCTGTGCCTTTGTCACGCCCAGACACCCTTCCGGTCACCTCTTTGGCTAGGCCCTCTGGTCTGCCTGTCCATGCTCTCAGAGTGCACTGGGCCCCTCCATGCAGGCTTTCGCGGGTGTGGATGAGCACAGGGGGCCTGAGGGGCCTGCACTGGGCATCTGACTCTCCGTCCCAATAGCCGGCTTCACGAAAGGTCAGCGCAAAAAGCAGAGGCAGGTGGAGCATGAGCGGGGAAAGATGGAGAGGACAGGAGGCGCCAGGAGGGCCGTGAGGATTGTCGCTTGGAGTACAGTCAACGTTCGAACGCACACGCACCAACAGTTACAACGTCCCCGGTGCCCGTTGCCCGAGCGCCAGTGGGGAGTCAGACGGGTGAGCCCTGCGGGCGTCCTGGTAAATTATTCTGTGTCAGTGTATTGCATTCAGGTGGCACCATCCGTGGGTTCTTCTGTGCTGTAGGTAGCACAGGCCTGAGTGGCTTCTAGGGACACAGAAGCAGAAAATTTTGCCAACAGGAGTCCTCACGCAGTGAGAACGTGGAGATCCTCCACCACAGCCCATCCCAAATTGCACGCTCCCACCCTCTTGATGGCTTCCCATGCTTTGCTCTTAAAAATCACTTGTTGTGTTATTTTGGAAAATAAAAAGCTGAAAGGTATTCCAGTTGTTGTCCCCTAATGCACCTCCCTCTGAAAAATGAGATATAGCAATAGAAAATAAATCTGTTTGGATCTTTAATGAGAGAAACAGACCATACGAGAAAAAGTATAGGTCATACAATAGGGCTGCATAGGACCCGTTTTCCAACAAAGACAATATTTAGTGTGGAATTTGGTGATAAAATGCTAATTATAATGTGCAGCGAGTGTCGAGAATGGATTCGTAACATCATTTAGTTTGCCCAAAGTAAAATTAATGGCAAAATGAAATACATAAATCTTTGGAAAGAAGCCATCCTGAAAAATACGTTTTGTTTCTGAAGTTCTATTTCCCTCTTAGGAAATCAAATAGTTCATAAAAACTCTCTCCATAAGAGAAAACTCTTATTCTCTGCTCTCCGGAAGACTCTTTAGATATCTTCTTCTCTAATGCAATACACTGACATAGAATAATTTACCAGGACACCTGCAGGGCTCACCCGTCTGACTCCCCACTAGCGCTCGGGCAACAGGCATTGGGGACGTTGTAACTGTTGACTTGTAACCACCTCGGGTTTATCACAACTTGATTCTCCCTTTTGTTCTTCAAAAGTTTTTGTGATAAATTGAAAATAAGCCAGAAGGCCTAGAAGTCCAGTATATTAGGTCTATATTGAGCATCAGTAATTAATAATTTGGTAATGAAGTTGAAATATCATGCCACCAGCAAACACAGCTCTTCTGATCATTAAGCTTACTGAAAAACAGCTGTGTTCACAGAAGTAGGCTCAAGTTTCCCATTAAAACAAAATTTAAAAAGATTTTGTTCAGAAGTCTTCGACAGAGTCAATATTTAAGGTACTCCTTTATACTTCTTAATTTATTTTTCTTGTAAAGTACAAGGAAAAGGTCATTTTTGTCACCAAACTTCTCATGGGTGGCCCCCAACCCCAGGCCTCCAGTTCCTATTTGAGGCCGGGGGGCCAGGCCCTGTGTGCGTGTCCCCCACTCCGTCGTGGGGTCTGCGGCCGCTGATCTTGGTAATCCAATCCAACACGTTCCTCTTCCCGGCTGATGGTCAAACTTGAGTCCACCGCTGGGATCCGCAGCCCCACTAAGCTCTCTGACTTCTCTGGGAGTGTAGAGCGCTCCTCCCCGGGGCTCCCGCGGGACCTGCACTGGTCTCAGGTATTCTTGCCAACCCTATGTGACAGTGACGCTCGGGCCCGCCCGAGCGCAAGCCCTGGTGAGTGAGCGTCCTCAGCAGCTCATGCACCTAGCACTGAACGAACGCGGTGCTGGGCACAGGGCTGCTCAGTGATGGAGTACAGCGCTGGTGGTGGAGGGTGGCCGGCCCGTCACCAGGACGCCAGGACGAGTCCCCCATGGCCACCCTCACAGCCCGGCTTTGCTACTGCTGGGTCCCTGCGGTCCGGCTGCTGCCCGCCTCCAGCAACTTGATGGTGGTGTTGCTCACGACCCAGCTCTCCTTCCATCTCCAGGACCCACAACTGGACGAGCCGGAGGGGGAGGGGGTGGAGATGCGAGGAGGGTGCCTTTGCCTCCACAAGGGCAAACAGTCTCCTGACACTTTCCGGGGAGAGCCAAGGAGAGCCAGGGAGAGCCGCCACAGTCCCTGCAAGCCAAGACCACCCCCACCAACAAGACAAAGGTGTCGCAGCGGACAAACACCGATTGCTTTGAGGCCCTTCAGACTCCTTCTTACAGGAATGTGTGCATCCCCACTGGTTCCCTCACTAAGTTGGCCGAATGTTATACCCGGTGAGTCACACCGCGGGGGGCTGATGACCGTCTACCTACCAGTCCTTCGGGTGAGCGGGACACAGAGGTCGGGTGGGGTGCCTGCTCTCCGGGAAGGTGGACAGTGGGGGGCAGGGGGCAAGACACGATGTCGGTGTGCAGAGAGAATGAATGAGGGATGAGCTCAAAGTCAGGACGGAGCCAGGGCCGGCGCTGTTAGGAACACGGGCACCGATGCTGGCCTTGAAAGATCTTTTTCAGGGTGGAAAATGCACCTGACACCTACATGCTCATCTTTGTGACCTGGTTCTTAGCCTCATTCGGAAATACGTCACCTCCTCTCATCAAATATAAGGCACATGCCACTGCCCTATAAACCAAGTCTGAAACATCTACACTGAAACAAGAAAGGGAACATCATGCATGAAGCCCAGCACTGAGGGGACCTAGCTGGGGAACGCATGTGGACACTGAGGGGCCAGCAAGCTGTCCAGGTGACCATGGCCATTGGGGAGCTGGAAGCACAGTGAGGGGCGTGGGGGCTGGAGGTAGAGACGTGGGGGCCATCTGTGGGGAGAAGCCAGGCTTGAGAATAAATGAGATAAATGAGAGTGTAGTGTAGAGAGGAGAGCGGAGGCCTAGGGAGGGACCTTTGCAAAAATGTGCATTTTAAAGAGAAGAAAATCTCACAGGGAGAGTAAGGAGTCACCAGGATGCAAGGGAAGAGCCAAGATGGTTGGGGAGTTAACCAAAGTTGGGGGACATTTCAAGACTGAGCAGTGGTAGCCAGAATCACAGAAGGCTGAAGCCTTTACTAGCTCGAATGCAAGGTCCGTGCATCTCTAAGGAGGGTCATGCTGTCTGCTCTAACAAACCAACCTCAGAAGGCGCCTCCTGAACACAGTCAGGGTTCATTTCTCACCTATGGTCCAGTGTGACTGCTCCTGGCCACCAGGCACCCTTCCACCTTCCACTGGTTCATTTGGGGTGCAAGCTCTTTCCATCTCGTGGCTCTGACCTCCCCTCGGACCCCAGACTCCTCTTCACTCCACCAACAAGTGAGGAAGATGGAGAGGGTTCCTGCTCGGCCAGAGAGGACTGGCATCCCTGGCACTCACACGCCTGTGGTGAACACGTAGAGGGAGGAACAGAAAACCGCTTTCAGTGCAGCCACTTCCAAGGAACACCTGCCACATGGAAGAGGGAGGACAGCACGGAGCCCTCAGTCATGTCTGCAATCACGCTCTAGCTACCAAACATCTGTGTGTAGCCTCGTTCCCTTCACCCCAAATCCCACCAACACACATTCAGCTCAAACTCCAGGCAGGTGACAGGGTCCAGATACTTTGAAAACATAGCAATAGGGAGTCGAAAGCAATTAATAAAAGGATTGATAAATAGCATTGATTAGTAGAGAGGAGGATTCACTTTGGCTTGAAGTGCATTAGTTCCCAGTGGGTCCAGCACGGTGTCAAGTCTCCACTGCTCCATGCTATGTGTCCTTGGGAAAGAAAGTCATCCATAGCCACTTAGTTGGCAAGCCTGGAGCATCACATTCTCACTGGTAACATCAAAACTATACACATGTAAACTGGGTAATCACATACCCTGCTCAAACTTTCCTCAACGTTTCCTAAATAATAAACATATCTTCCAAAAACAGCTCCCACTTAGGACCATTGGAACATTTTGCCTACAGATTTCAAAGTACATGCAATCTTCTAACAGACATTTAATAAACACCTAGCAAATGTCCAACCTGGTGCTAACCATGGGGGCTAGAAAGAGGAAAACCAAATCTGCTGGCCAAGATGCGTGGGGAAAAATGAGTGACAAATAACAGGTGCTGCCAAGAAGCACGAATAACGAGTTTGGGGTGAACCAACAAGGAAAAGTTTGTGAAGCGGCTTGGGTATCACTGTGACATTCGCCCAACCTCACGGTGCCCATCCAAAGGGCACATTTGCTGACTTAAGGACAATCGGTACCTAAGAGCAAATGAAGGGATCAGGCAGCATGAACCGAGCCCTGGAGAGTGTCACCTCATCACAAGAACTGGCCACCGAGAGAAATGGAGCTTTGCATAGTCATTATTTCTAGACCAGGTAGTATAACAATGGCAGCATGGGACCCAGCACTGCAAAGGGGTTGGTGCCCGGACCCTGGCCGCAGCTTACTGTCTTCGGACAAGTTATGACTTTGGACAGCTCGTTGGGAGTACTGGCTTCACTGAGCTCATCTGTGGATCCTGATACTAACCCCTTCCTTATGGGAAGATGGTGCAGCGGGAACCACAGTGCTTGAGGTAAAGGAGTGACTCACAGACTTTCTCTCCGTCCCCACTCCCCAGCTGGCTCTCTCTTCCAATCCTCCAAACCCATTCTTCTAGCCATGTCGCTGTCCGTGGTCCTCGGCATTCTCCGGCATGTCCTCTGAAGTATCGACTTAACATTTCAGCGAAACTTTTCTTTGCATAAAATGTAATTACCTGTTCCCCTAATGCAAGAGTGCTGAAAACATTAGTAGGGACTCCCACGCAGGTGCATTGTAGCACAGATAACTGCCGAGTGCCTGAGGGATTGGTCCTCTAGAAAGTTTATTTGCTATTCATCATCCAAGCAGCAGAAAAATAGGATAGGAAGTTTTAATTATCCTGACAGCCAGGTTTTCAAAGGCATGGAGACATTTGAGGCTGTCTGACAAGAGTATCGGATGAGCTAAAGTCACCAAGGAGAACAGGTGTGTGTGTGTGCAAGGCAGAATTTTCTCACTTTTTAAAAAGGTGGACCTTGATTTTTTTTCCCCTCATAATTTCAGTCAAAACACATCATTTCAGCATGTTTACAATATACTCAGAATGTAAGCGAGTGGAGACTGGTTCTTTATAGGGCATTTTGGGATATTCAAAAAATTAAATCCTTCCTACATCTGTCATCAGCTGGACTCCCCAGGAAAGAGCCGGAGGTGTGAGCAGGTTGATCAGGCAGTGCTCCTGGGAGCAGCACCTGGGAGGGTGAGGGAGGCAGGGGACAGCGGGACACGTTCAGCTGTGGATGCAGCTGCAGCAGAGGCCCCAACCTATACGGGGCTTCCGCGTGAAGGCGGCTCTTGAGGATGTCAGGACAAGGCAGCCAGGCGCTTGCAACCCATCCGAGCCAGCCTTACAATCCAGTGTCTGTGCGGGGCTGCCCGGCCCCGGCAGCCGCCACCCCAGCAGCGGGGTCTGGGAGGGGCACGCCGCTCATCAGCACAACCCCTAACCTCTGACAAAGCTACGGGGGGTACGCCTTTCTTAGCACTGCTGGCTAGCAGCTGTTTTTTCACTGTGAAAATGACCTTTTCAATGCAGTCACCAAACACCCACCATGGCTCTGGGATCCGGTCACTGAAGACTCCCCTCCGGGCTCCAGTTTCTGCGTTTTAAGTCCTACTGGCTTCCCAACTGAGAACTCTGATTGGTTAGATTTCTTTGCAATTGTTTTCAGTCAAATTAATGGAGAATGAAAGTACAAAATTTTATCTTCTTCTTTTAATGTGATATTTTATGTACAGAATTATGTTATAATAAAAAATTCTCTGTGCTCTATAAAACAACTGATTTAAAGCTTAGGAAGAACTATCTTGGTTTCTTGGCTAACACCAGCTGCTAAAGGGCAGTAAAGCATTTATATGCATAAGAACACACATCCGAATCACCCAATCTTGCAAAAATATTCTTTAATATCCATGTGTCATTTCTTTAGAAAGAGTGGGGACATGTAGTGCCTGTAAAGATGTTCTTTACCAAAAGTTTTTACTTGTCTCCGCTGGTTCTGAATTAGCCACTCCCACTGATCATTCCAGCTTTGTCTGCCTTGTTTTCCACCGTCTCTACTTGAATCACACTTTCTGTGATTATTTAAAAGAATGTGGGTTAATACCTGGTTTTAAATCACAAGATAGTGTTGTAAGCGGACAACAATCTTAAAATCCACTTACGCGGACGCTACCAGCCCACCACATTATTAAGTAAAAAAGGCACAAAGAAGTGCATGAGAAAAATGTCACGACTTCAAATAGAACATAAAAGGACACCAGACAGATGAATATTTCCTGAATAAATCCCAGTAAAAAAGTTCGTGTGATTTCAGTAGATGTTTCCAGCCAGTGGAAGCACATCGATTCATGTTGGTCCCGTCGGCAGGTTCGGATGGCTTGTGTGACAAGGGAAGGCAGAGGGAAGCTGACAGCAGGACCCGACCATCGGGACATGGCACCAGCTGCTGGTACTGGCGAGACGCTGAAGCTGGTGCCCGCGAGTCTGTCGTGTCAGATGCCGCTCCCTCCCCACGGCATTCATGAACTACAAAGGAAGATACGCTCACCAGCCACACCTTAACCAAGTCATCAGGTTGTAGGATTTTCTGACATCACATCCCTTTGGATGCCCTAGAAATCCTACAACTCCACTTGTCTGGTGTCTGGCCAAAAACGCACACGTTCAATCGAGCCAGGAGAAGACATCACATGACATAAACCGAAGCACAGCCTACAAAGTAACCGGCCCGTCCCTTCAAGTCTGTGGGGCCGTGAAGGACGAAGGCAAAGGAAGCTCATGGGCCACAGACCCGGCTTGCATCCTGACACAGAAGAAGTACGTTGCTGGGCAACCAGGTGGAATCCCGGCGTGGCCTGCAGGTGGTCTGGCCACCGAGCACCCGCTCCAGTGTCCCGGCTGCACAGCCCAACCCGCTCACCCACGGTGTCCGCATCAGGAGGAGCGGGGGAGGGGCGTACGGAAACTCCGTACAATCTTTGCAACTTCTCTGTGAGTCTAAAATTATTTCAGAATTTTTTTTAAACAGCCAAAACCTTCATGCTACAGTATGCTGATTTCCTAAGAGTCTGTCCAGGGCGACTGCAAGAAAGCTCCGCACTGGCCTTTGTCCTGGAAGAAACGTGGGGCAACACGGAAATGAAGGGAAGAAGCCTGCCAAGAAAAGCCGCAGAGTCCTCGCCTCCCGAAATGATGACGAGATTGTCCCCACAGCAGACTCTCCTCTGATGCCACCATCCAGCACAGCAGGCCGTCCTGACCTCAGGATGGCGTCCGGACACGTTCGGGGCCCACGGCCGTGTTCCAGCTCAGCTCCCCATTCACCGCGGGCGTCCAGGGCCCCGTGACACGGCATCGGCAGATGTGAGACCAGAAGCCCTATCGGCCAGAAAGGGGAGCAGAGTTACATGCATCCACAGAAACACATCCTCGCCGTATTCAGAAGCACCCGGGAGTCGAAGGAGCCTCTTTCTACCACGATGAAGGGTCAGAAGTCATGCCTTCCAAAGCTGGTGGGAGGGAGATGTCTGATGATGTAAAGAACCCTGATTTCGTAAAGGGAGATGCGTATGAAGGCAGGTGAGAAACATGTCACAACTCCCAGACCCTTCGCAAGCATATTTCAGACGGGCCCTGACCACATGTGGCCTCCCAGACAGTGGCCATGAGAGGGGCCTCCCTGGTGGGCACCCGCTCCCGAGCGCCACCCGCGGGTGGAGCCCACATGCCTTGCTTCCCATGCGGTGGCGCCAGGCTCACCACATGCCCGCCCTGCCGCAGATCACGTCTCTAACGCCGGGCGCAACGACCCTCAGATCAACACTCAGAAAAAGCGTCTCTCCACCCAGAAGGAAGGTGCCGGCAGTCTCCTCCGGCCAAAGCCCCCTCCAGCAGGTGCACTAAGAGCCACAGGCCTGGATCACAGTGTTAAAGGCGCGGTTCTGTCAGATACAAGTCAGAAGGAGAGCAGTTTCCTGTATGGATCCAAAAAAGGAAAAATGGTATTTTCAAATAAGATGTCCCACTGTCCGTGCAGTAAAAGGAAAACCAAGTCCACTGGCCTGTTTCACCCAGTTTGTGGAAGATTTTAAAGAGATTCTGTTGCTCTTCAGGCAGCTGACATCCTTGTGGGTAAAGGGAGAATCCTGAAATATTTTCGTGACTATAATATGAAACTTAATTAACATGCATTTTCATATTGCTGTTAGACAGAAAACCTCTCTATTTTATGGGCGACAGTTCCCAACCGGGCATCATTAGACCCCTGGCTTCTCTTGTGAATGCTGCTTGCCATTTATTATGTGATAGATGTACAACTGGAAACTATATGAAAAGGTTAAAAAAAAACCATTTTTACATTTTATACTGGGATTTTTTCTGTGGTACATGTTATGTGAAGATAATACTAGATTTGTTGATAAATTTCAGAAAATACTTTTCTTCCTCCCAAAAGATTTTCATAATTACAAATAAGCAAAGCATGGAAATCGTTGCTACTCTAATTCTCTAATTCCATCATGAGTCATTACAGATTGCTTCTGCCATAACCTTTGATACGGTTTCCATACTGGACATCTCCCGTGGCCCCTTTCAAACCCGAAGCTGGCACCTCTTTATGGGAAAAGGGCCTGAAGATCCCCCCCCGGGAGCAGGTCGTCTTTGTGCCATGGGAGATATGCAGGGGACATTCTGTTCTCGATGCCTGCGCATATCCCTAATTAGCGTTAATGAGAGTTACACATGCGTATCCAAAAAAAGGCCCCATAATGTTTAAGTTAATGTGGGGTAAATTATAGTACAGGAAATATCAATGCTTCTTAAAATGAGTTGAACAGGCTGTGAGATTTCGTTGCCATAGATGCGTCCAACATGCACGGATGCTCGCAGGCCTTTGAGGAATCCTTCTGACCTCAGCAAGGTGCACTTACTGAGCATCTTGGGGGCGGTCCACACTGGGATCACTGCCCCCAGCTGACAGAGGAGAGAATGGTGCTCACAGGATCCCAGGGGGACCTCACTTCTGGCCCCTCCATGTGGAGAGCCCCGCAGGAGCCTAACCTGCCTCGAACCCTCACAGCACCCCTGCTGGGGATCAGTCAGAGCTCAAGGACGTCAGGGTCACTGCTAATGGCTAAAAATGCATCCCGCCCACCCTAGGATAAAGATGCCCCAAATCACCAAACCCAAACCAACATCTTCCTCCCAAACCCAGAGCTCTGCCCAGCGGTGATGCAAACCGAGCCCTGGGACCCTCCTTCTTGGCCCTCTGCCCCTTGTCCAGCCCTCCACTCGCTACTCTGGACTTGTACTTCCTAACTTTTATGTGAGTCCATCCCCTGCCAGTGGGGCGCAGACCGAGGACACCAGGGGCACACACTGTGGACACCGGGCCTGCGGAGGGAGGACACCGGGGGCACAGACCACAGACACCGGGGGCCCGGACCGAGGACACCAGGGGCGCAGACCGTGGACACCGGGCCTGTGGAGGGAGGACACCAGAGGCGCAGACCACGGACACTGGGGGCGCAGACCGAGGACACCAGGGGCACAGACCGTGGACACCGGGGGCGCCGACTGAGGACACCAGGGGCACAGACTGCGGACACCGGGCCTGCGGAGGGAGGACACCGGGGGTGCGGACCGCAGAGGGAGGAGGTGCGGTGCTCAGAGCCCTCCTCCCCTTGTGAGCGCCAAGGCCTCCAGCTCCAGGCCTGCGCCCCTGCGCTCCAGCGACACCCACCCAGGCCCCACGCTGGAGCAGCCCGTGACCTCTCCGCCCAGCCCCCGCTCGGGAGGGAGCAAGGCTGGGCCCCAGGCTGCTCACCCACCTCCTCGCTGGGCAAGCTTGAGTCCCTGGCCTTTTCCTGTGAACGTGAGCACAGCGAGCCCACTGCCCAGGGCGCTTCGAGGACCAAAGAAGATGTCAACCCGCGTAAAATGGCAGCTCGCCCAGGACAGCTCACTGCTCCGCCATCAGAATCCGTCCGCCAAGGGTCTCTTGGCGGCCAGCTGGATTTGATGTGTCACCCTCTCGGGCTGAGGGTCATCCTGCAAGACCAGGCACAATGCCCAGTATCGCTCTCCAGGGCTGGGGTTCCCCCTGCAGCCTAATTCCTGGACGCACTCCATAGAGACACTCTCAAACCCCAGATCTGAGCTCCCACTAAAATGCAAAGGCTCTGGGAAGGAAAAACTGTGTGCCCACATCTGAGAGAATGACCCAGTCCGTGTACTCCTGAGACCCGTTAGGGTGGACACTGCCATGAGGTGAAGCCCGGGACACCTAGCTGGTGATCCAAACCTCAGACCCCAGAGCCACACACAGCTAGCATCCCGTGCCCCCGTGAGGTTCACGACAGTCCCGCCCACACGGCACCGCATCTCATGGCAAATAACCAAACACCTGCCCTGGGTGCGGTTGGGACCCTGAGGCTCAGAGAAGGCTCCAGAACTCCCAGCCAGCCAGGGGGAGCGCAGAGCAACACCCAGACTGTCTGACTCCAAATCCACCCTGTTTCTCCGGCTCCTTTAAGACAAATCACTAAAGGAAAATATTTCTAGGCCGCTTGATAACTACGGATGTGCGGAGACAAAGTTTCTGGGTCCACGGCAAGCAGAAACACGCTGGCGGGGCGGGGGGGTGGTTCTGAGCCGGCCATCCCTCCGAGCGACCTGTCAGAAGCTAGCAAGCGCCGCGCCCCCAAGGACAGTGTCAGCAAGCGCCAGGGCCTCTCCCGCTGCCCTGGAGAAAACTGAGGCAGGAAACAAACACACAACCTGACCTTGTCCCAGATCCCCAGGAGGAGTCAAACCTCTAGTTTGTGAGGTAATGCTCACCTGTATCACGACTGGCTCTCACACACACGTGCACACTCACACACACACTTTCATGCACGCACATGCTTGTGCACATGTAAACACACACGCACGCACACACGGCCAGAAGCAGCCCACAGTAACCAAGTCCCCTTTCCACATACCCTCTGTCGAGGAGTGAATGCTGCGTTTCTGCAGGATCGTGGGCATGCCCCCAGGGATGTCCCTGCACGGTCAGGTCGGGACCAAGCAGAGTGGAAGCTGAAGGCATGTCCAAGGCTGAAGGCATTTTCCCTAAAGGAGGCAAGGGGGCCTCTGCAGCTCCAGCCCCCCAGTCACTGGAGGTGCGCTGCCCCAGGGAGACACTGTGACCTTTGGGGTGATTCCTGGGGGCATGTCTGGGACCCGGTCCAGCAGGCCCACACCTGCAGGAAGGAGCATTTCATCCTGGGAGCGGGGACTCCACAGGAACCAGCATGCCCAGCTTCACCCATGTCCACAAATTCTCCTTTTTACTGAAGCTGAGAGTGAGTATTGCCTTTTACAAAGGGCTTGTGCAGACGGGCCATTTAGAGGTCCATGGGGGGGGGGAGAGTCCACAGAGGTGACCCGATCGGGCAGACGCAGAGAACAGGTAATGGCAGGAATCCGTCAGCTCTTCACAGCGACACGGACAAAGGGTCATCTGGTCACTAGATCCTCATGGAATCTATCAGATAGGAGTTACCTGAGCTGAAACAACCCGAACATGTAAGTCAGAGTGGCTTTCAGGGATCAAATGGGAAATCTGTGTCACCATGGAACATGGAAGAGGACAAATCGGGGCAAAATGTGAAATACATGGATTGGTCAAGTTGGGTCCGGCTGTGCCGTGGGAGAAGACCTACCCCAACCCCCGTGGGTTAGCACAGCGTCCGTCGGTCTCAGCCAGTGGGTCAGGGCCCCCTCCACCTGCCACTTCTCTCTCGGGGACACCCAGCACCTAAGTGTGTCACGTGCTCCCCCCAGAAGGGACCCTGGCACCACTCACCGTTTGTCGGCCAGGGAGAGTCACGTGGCTTCAGTTTGACTTCAAGGGAGGATAGAAGCTGAGGGGACACAGGGTGAATAGGACCCAGCCCCAAAGCAGTTTCCTGGAAAATCCTGGCCACCTGGCCTCTCTGGTTCCACTGGGGGCAACGTAGGAGATGGGCCGGACTAACAGCTCCGACCCTGTTCACAGGCCTCCAGGCACAGACTTTCGCTCATTGGATCAATCTCATGCACGCGCACAGAAAAGGTCTCCGTCTGGTTTCTCAGACGATGCCCAGACACCAAACCAGGAAGAACATCTCCGACAATTACTGGTAAAGCAGGAGACAGCTAACATGCCCACGCCTGAGGCCAGCTCTGTCCGTAGCTTCTCGAAAAGGCGAAGTGCCCTGAAGTTAACCCAGGGCAGCAGGACTGACTCCCCTACTGAGAAAGATCAGCCCTGTTCAATGCCCTTCGCTCCGGGCGGCTCTGGGACCTGAAGGAGCGGAAGGAGGGAAGTGCCATCGATCGCAGAGCAGAAGCAACACGGCAAGAGACATGACATCTCTTTGATGGAGGGAAACTCACGTTTTCTTCTGCTGAGTTAGTGACCGTGCCGCCAAAGGAGGTCCAGCAGTGGCCAGAGGTACAGATAAACAACCTCTCAGACTGTGCAAAAAAATCTAAAACCCCGTCAGATGGTCAGCATCCGTCCATGTGATGGCCTCACAGCTCCGTGTGAAGCAGCGGTCAGCGTCTGAAGTGGGCCGTCCGGGAGAGCCCCCCCATGGCAGAGCAGAAGGCTGGGTGTCAGTCAGGGCTCTGCAGAGAAACAGGACCGACGGGGGACAGAGATGGAGACACAAGGACATCTGTTAGAGGGACTGGCTCATGTAATTGCAGAGGCCGAGAAGTCCCACGATCTGTCTCCTGCCAGGGGCCCAGGAGAGCTGGGGGTGAAATTCCAGCCCAAGTCCCACTGCCCTAGAACCGAGAGCTCCGATGTCTGAGGCCAGGAGAACATAGATGACCCAACCAAGCAATGAGAGAGCAGATTTTCCCTTCCTCATGTTTTGTTCCATTCAGACCCCCACGGTTTGGATGAGCCCCAGCCCCCGCCACACACAGGGGAGCGCCGTCTGTTTACTGTCAGCCAAGGCAAACACTAATCTCTTCCAGGAGCGCCCGCACAGACACACCCAAAAGGACGTTTCTCTGGGTGTCGGTCGGCCATCACACTGGTGAGCGTGTTCCTTCTCCGTCTTGCAGGACCACCGAGGGGCCCACATGCTGCGGAGAATCACGCCAGCCTACACGTAGAACCCACAGTAGCTTCTACTCCAGGCTCACCCCCAAAGAGCTGAGAATGGAGCTCAGAAAGGGGCCAGCATTTGGGTGTGGAGACAGACACAGAGCAAGGAGGACGCTGTGATGACCTTGCCCCCGCGGCTCCAGAGACTGCTGCCCTGGGAAGTGTGCCATGGGAATTCACGGTTCCACTCGGCAGGTCCTCACGCAGTGCCTCTGCTCGGCCAGACCCTGTTCCAGACGCTGGGAACCACAGACACCAGTGCAAGGCGCTCTGGGGGACGATGGTGAACAAGGTCTTCCCAGGGGTGCTGAGGGTAGGAAGGACCTGAAACAGGAAGGCAGAGCCAGCGGGGAAAGGCCAGCCCACGCGCTGCCCATGACCCAGCAGGTGCATGACGGTGGGAGCTGCCCCCAGGCTTCACCCCAGCCCTGGCTCTCCCCATCACTGGAACCATCAGGGAAGTAGGAAGAAGAAGGAGCAACTGCTGGGAAGCCCAAGACTGTCCTGCACCAGGCCTCGGGTGCACGGTCTGTCACACCGCCACTTCCTGCAGGAATCAGTCCATGCGCAGGCCCGCAGAGCTGACGTGCACTTACTGCCACGCCCACCGTGTCGTCTGACCGCCCCTGCCACACCTGCCACGTCCTCTGACATCAGTGCCACACCTGCCACGTCCTCCGACTGCCACACGCATGAGGGCTGGAAACAGACACATGTGCTCGGGCTCCCAATCCAAATACATTCCACACTTGGTGACAAGACAGGACCTGGGTTAGGGAAAAATGAATGTAATCCATATCCCTGTGCTTCCAGGAATGACCTTGGGGGAATAAGGACAGAGACGTGCCCAACTGGGCTGGCTCTGTTTTCTCTTTGGTTCCCCCTCTGGTGGGAATCTGATGAAACATGTGACAGTGTCTGGGGCTCCCTCTGGCCAGGGCCCTGGGGGCAGGTGGTGCACCTGCTCGCCCAGCCGGCCCTCCACACCCGGTTCACCCCCTTCCCTGCGTGAAGCAGCAGAGACAGAGCTGAGGGTGACATGCGTGGGTCTCCCCGGCTGATGGAGAGAAGGGGCAATGAGGCCACCCCAATCAGGGTTATTGCATACGAGCAGACAGAAGACAAACATTACAAAGACAAGAAGCTCACTCCCGCCAGGAAGAGCCGTCTGGCTGACTGGCTGATGCGATTTTTTTAGTGCTATTGATTATATCCCCAAAAGGTCATGAATCACAGGAGGAATTGTTCTTAAGATATTTGCTGAGCCTGACCTCATGTAATGATTTTCCTACCTCTGACCAGTTGGTTCAGTGGATTTTTGTTCCTCAGCTGCTGTTAAAGAGCCCCTTCCCCTTGTCGTCAACCCCACTTCCTGTGAAGGATGAAGCCAAGTCCGACGGTGGGGGTGAGCCGGGTAAACCGCACACAGCTCGGGGACTGTGGACCTGCAGCTCCTGGGACACGGGAGGCCGCTCCCGGGTGGACCCTGTGCACAGAGCCTCATCAACTTCCTTCCACAGCAAACACAGGTACAAAAGGCCTCAAATGTCCCCCCAAAGGCCTGTGTTTAAGGCAAGCCCATTTTAAAAGCACATGGCGTTGTATATGGCCAGTTTGGGGCAGGTGACCCCGCGAAGAACACACAGCAGCTGGGAAGGATGCCGAGTCACTCCCTGGTGTCTGAAGGCGTTTTGCTCCCTTGCTTTGTTCAAAATGACAAATCCCCAATCCATAATGGGAGCTCTGCTTCACACGCGTGTGGGCCACACCTCCACGTGCACACTGTCTTGACCTGCCCGAGGGCAAATGGGTGAATTTGTTACCTTTGTTGTAAGAGGCTTATTATGTTTCTTCCTGTGATCACTGGAAGTTTGGTAAATGATACGTATAATTTATTATTTATGCAGTGTCCTTCATACGGAGTATCACAAAATGTTTTGCAGCAAGAGAGACAGAGGAGCAGGAAACTCTGCCAAGGTGGCAAGACCTCTCCAGCGACGGGGGCACCGAGGCCGCGGGGCGCTCTGTCCCCACACCCCACTTCCATCCGGGCCCACCTGTCCTGAAACTGGCCCACAAGACACACCTGTCAGAGCCCCTGGGGACCCGGCTTTCACGCACGAGCCCCCGGCCGGTCCACCACCTTTGGGACTTGGCCAAGGATGCTTTCCCTACAATTTACCCCGTTTAAACAAATACAGAAATGGAATTTCAGAGCGGCAAGAGCACCACTCGACTCTGTGGGGTCTTTGATTTTGTTGTTGTTGTTTATTCTCAGAGGCAGATCAGATTAATTTTACTGCAGTTGAAAATCATGCAAATATAGTTGAGAAAGACACATTTAATTCTTTATTGCTCTCGAACACAGCACAACAGCACCTCCAGTCCCAGCTCTGCTTCGTGTTTTAGTGTTATTCCACTATACAGTACATCACAATGTTAATTTTCCACATTACTTTATTCCTTCTCCAGACCATATTTTACAACAGAGAAAACAAACTGCTTGTAATTACACTGCATGCCAGGACAAATTAAGTAAACATGCATTTTTAATGCTTCGGGCTGTTAGGGTACAAAACAAAGGACTTCAGTTAAGGTCAATATCAGAGTTATGGAATTGCCCAGGGAGACAAAAGACAACCCGTGATTGAATGTGAGCAGAATGCAAGTGGCTCGGCTCAATGCCGCGGAACCGGGTTCTCGAAAATAATGTACTGCCACTGAGGCCAGGCCGTGTTTCCTGACTTATATGCATTTTCTTGGAGATTAATGCTAATGCCAATAATAAAAAAATCATAACAAACTAACAGAAAAATCCATGGTGTCATTAGCAGGGACATAAGTCAACTAAAAGTAAGTCTGCTGTCTTCCACACCTGCCTCTTAGACTTACATCTGAACAATAATGTGAGATCGATAGAATCTGCAGACATTAATAGTTCTCTGTTTTTCTTTCTTATTCTTTCACTGCAAAATGTTAGCTTAGAATCACACCAAATGCTCAGAATGGAGGAGATGCAGAATCAAGAAAGAATTGAGGCAGGGGGGGTGGCGCCTGGGTGGCTCAGTCGTTAAGAGTCTGCCTTCGGCTCAGGTCATGGTCCCAGGGTCCCGGGATCAAGCCCCGCATCGGGCTCCCTGCTCCGCAGGAAGCCTGCTTCTCCTTTTCCCTCTGCCTGCCACTCCCCCTGCTTGTGTTCCTGCTCTTGCTGTGTCTCTCTGTCAAATAAATAAAATCTTTAAAAAAAAAAAAAAAGAAAGAATTGAGGGGGCTAAATTTTTTAATGAGCCAACGTGATGAGAAAGAACACGGGTAAAAGCCCAGCAAGATTCAGAAAGATCAGAACTAAGTGTTCTGCTTCTAAGGCCACACCTGCTCACAGCCAATGCTGAGGGCGCAAGCAGCATCACCAAGAAGGTGTAGACAGAATCCTCGGCATCACCAAACTACTGCTGAAGCACATCTGTGGCCATGCTCTGCCTTCACCAAAACACTCCTGTATTTTCTCCTATAAAACAAGACCATTCGACCTCCCCTGCTTTTTAGGAACTTCTTAAATATAATCAGATACAGTCCATCCTCCTGAGCCATAGATTCTGTATTTGCACATTTCCTCACTCACTAAAATTTGTCACCTCAAGGGACGCCTGGGCGGTTCAGTCGGTGAAGAGTCTGCCTTCGGCTCAGGTCATGATCTCAGGGTCCCGGGATCGAGTCCCGCATCGGGCTCCCTGCTCGGCGGGAAGCCTGCTTCTCCCTCCCTCTCCCTCTGCCCCTGCTTGTGCTCTCTCTCTCTCAAATAAATAAATAAAATCTTTAAAAAGAATTGTCATCTCAAAATCAACTCTCACGGTACTTCGTGGTCACAGGTGCGTGCCGAGCAGAGTTAGGGTCTCCCGACACGCAGGATCTTAGCTGCGGCAGAACAGGTCCTGCTCTGCCCTCTCGTTCCGGCTCCTAGACAACGAACATGTGTCCTTGCGGTCGATTTAGTGCCACACTCTTCACATTTGTGTGTGTTTTTGTTGGTGATTCCACCGATTAAAATGGCCACAAGCAAAGTGCTGGAGAGCCGTCCGGGGCCCGTGAGCGCAAGAAGGCGTGATGTGCCTCGCGGAGAAAACACGTGTGTGTGACGAGCTTCCTTCAGGCCTGGCTTATGGCGCTCTGGCCGTGAGCTCAGCATTAGCGAGTCCACCACATACATTAAATAAGGCATCTTTAAACAGAAAGACATATAACACAGGTCATGTGTTGGTTTTTTGACAACTGGCGACCAGAGGCTCTCGGGAGCCTAGCCCTGTATTTGCCCTGGGAACAAACGTTCAGTGTTTGCAAATTCAGTGCTCCTGGCGACTGTACAAAATTTCCCCAAAGAATGACAATTAACTGCCATGTGTAATTTACATAGATGTGCGGGAACACACGTGTTTGTGTGTGAACGCACCTGCAACCTTCATCATATAGAAAGACCGTCCAGCAGACATGGCTGAATTCTCCTGCGGAGGGAGTTCATTGGCCTGTGGGGGAGCTCGACAACGTCCAGCCCTGAGCTCGCCTGCCGCGCCCTCCTTCCTGAGGGGCACGAGGACCGGGAAAGCACACTGCCAACTGTCCTCGCAGCCCTCGTAATTATCGTCACACGATCGCACGTTCACACACGCACCTGCCGTCCACATCTCAGTTCTCCCACCGCAAGCAGTGAGACTTCAAGTATAAGATTTAAGACTATTCCCCCTTTGCCTACGTTTTATTCTAGCCTTTAAGTTCACTGAAACACCCAGGGCAACTACTGCTCAGGTAGCCCCAACACCAGGATCTTTAGGTGTCTGTAATCCCTTAATGGGCATTTAAACTTGCTTTTGCCAACCAGCGCCCAGCTCCACTGTCTTGGTCCCCAGCAGTTACACAGATGGATGGATGGCCTCTCCTCAATTTGACTGCCCACTTGATTCTTTGGTTTCACACAGCAGAAGTTAAGGTGTCTGGTCTTCAGTACTGAGGACAAAGCCTTGGCCTTAAGAATGATGAGAGAGCGCTGATGCAGCGTTTATTTTTAACTATTTAAAAAAGATTCTTTCTCTGCTTGAACGAGGACCTCGATTTTAACCCCATCTTTCCATGGAGGGCATCGGATAGTTTTTGGACCAGTGAGGACTGGAACTTAACAAAGAAGACACTACCCCATTGCCATGTCTCAAATCTGCAAACCACAGCGGAAAGGCTGTGTAAAGAACAGAGTATTTGGAATGATCCGCCCCAAAGGCTCAAGGCCATGCCAGGATTTGAAGTGGTTTGTCTTACTCAGCTCCAAATTTCATCAGCCATCCCCAGTACTTTCCAACACTGCAACGTGGCCATGAGAAAATGGTGATTCTGGAGGGACAGACTCCCTCCAAATGGCTCCAGAAGCACGGTGACCGTACCAGCAATCCCTGTCATGCCGCAGAACGCCCCCGAGGGTCTGGTGTGCTTTGCAGACGGAAGATGAGCAGATGCACGGTGCCGCTCAGAGAGGATCACATCCCGCCCCTGAGCATCCTGAATCCGACCCAAACTGCCAGGATCTGGAGCATCGTGAAAGTCCCAAGGACCTGCCCCCCTTCTGCAAGAGCTATGCTGGTAACACTTGTCAACAAGACTTTGAGATTTAAATTCCGATTTGTGAGATGATTTTGTTAATGAGTAACTACACGAAGCCAGATAATATGCAGCTAAATCAACCCAACACAATAGCACACACACACGCGCGCGTGCTCACATGCATACACCACTCACACATTCACACACATATGCACACTCATGCACATATATACACTCACACACCACACATACATGCATTTGCACACATACTTGCAAACATGCATTCACACATGCAAGCACACATATGGACAGTCATGGGCAGGAACATGCCTATTCACACTCAAACATTCACACATACATGTACGTGCACAAAACACATGCGTGAAATTATACATACATTTATCTGCCAGAGGTGAGTCAGATATTTTCAAAAATTGTCCTGAGAGATAGCACTTGTATAATGTTTTGTGCACAATCTTAATTTTTATTTCTTGGAGGGGGGAAAGGGGCAGAGAGAGAGAATCTCACGCAGACTCCCTGCTCAGCGTGGAGGCTGCTTCTCCCTCTGTCTGCTGCTCCCCCTGCTTGCTCTCTCTCTCTCTGACCAATAAATAAATAAAGGCTTAAGAAAGTGAAGGAGAAATTTCAGACGGCACTACCTCAGAGTTGTGTGGAACTACTTCTCTGCTTGTTCTTACTGGTGTGTAGAGTCGCTTCCCTGTGTGTGCACCACACTTGGGAGTCCTGTGTCTTCCACGGGCACAGTGTTGCAGGACCCTGGGCAGCCTCTAAACAAAAGCCCTGAGACCCCTCGAGGCACAGGGAGCTGGGAGCACATCCCTGCCCGGTCCGGTCTGGGCAGGAAGGGGGTCTTGCAGGCTGTGCGGCATCTGGGATGCAGTCTTCTCTCAGATAAAAGTGAGAACCCCACAAGCCACCACGGAGCGCTGGACTCAGTCTTGTTTTGCTTGCTTACAAAGTTATCGTCTTCACATGTACAAAAACTCCTTAATGTGAGAATTTCATTTAAAAAAATGAAAATTTCATTAACAAAGATTTGCATTCAAGGAAATGCGCCAAACACACACTTGATCCGACCACAGAGCTACAGGTGAAAGTGACCCTGGGGAACGGCCCCTCCGGTCGCCTCACCTTACAGATGAAGAAAATAAGGCCCAAGATCGTGCGATCACATACACCTCGCCCCGTATCTTCTTCCTTTCTGGAGGTATCTTCTGGGAAATACGTAAATTTAGCAATGAGATATAATCAGGGGTTCCTGGGCACGGAACAATAGCCTCAAAAGATCGTTCATGCAGTCAGGACAAAACTCTCCACTGAAGTCAGCGGGGCTTCTCCAACCAAAAGCCAGTATCCAAAAATAAAAGAGTTCAACAATACCAGCAGCTTATATATCCCTGTCCACTACCCCAATGAAATAAACAAAACCCTAATTGTCACAAGGAAAATCGTAAACAGCAAGCTGCCCTAAAACACAGAATTACATTGTGTTTCAGTGACCTGGTGAGTAAACCAGGCACATTTCAGGACAGGGAAGAGTTTCCCAGACCACAGATACTCACAAAGCCAAGGAGCCGACCTTCCTCCATCTAGAACATGCTAGAACAGACTCTTGCTCAGAACCTGACTTTGCATGTTTGCACGACACGTTCCCCACCCCCACCGTGTCTTTGTGCGAGCTGCCACCGTGGATGCCAGCCGGACAGTGCCGCCCGAGACCCAGGGCACACAGCCTCCTCTCCCCACCTTGGCCCCGGCGAGGGGCTCACTCACTACACCGGTCAGACGGCCTGCGGTGGATGCACCTTCTTCCTGACAGTTTCGTGCTCTCCCTCTCTCTTCCAGGCCATCAACTCCTGCAGAAGAGGGGCTCTATCTTGTTTATTCTTGTTTCCAAGGCCAAGAGCAGTGTCCAGCGCATAGTGGGCCCTCAGCAAATGTTTATAGGAGGAATCAGGGCCCGGATTAACCGGGGCACTCACTCGATGCCTGAGCGAGCCGGCTGGAACACAGGCCCCGTCACGGCTCAGGGTTGAGCAACATTATGTTTTGCATTTCCATGCAGAACTCTGGGAAGCTAGACATTTGAAGGGTTAAAATCAGGATAAGAATGAAACAGAAAAGAGTGAAAAGAAGGAAAAGGAAGAAGGAGGAGAGAGGAAGGCTAATCTGTGTCATTCAAAGCCTTAAAACTTCACAGCGGTAAATATTTATAACATACATGGATGGAACTTAAAGTACCGCACATCTCCTTCTGAAATACACATCCGAGATTGAAAAGGGGAAAGAAAACACCATTACAGAGAAAGCCAAAGTGAGGAAACGTACAAATAGAGGGCGAACAATGCACATCACAGAATAAAACAGAGTTCTCTCCCGTTTCTTTAAGGAAAAAGTGAGTTTCCTGAGTGAATACGAAACACAAAGCATGAATTGGTTAAATATGCTTTGCCTACCACTCCTCTGGAGAAGGTCCCTTGCAGAGGGCAGGGGGCTCTCCTTCGCACCAACACGAGGCACCCAGGTCCCGGTGGAGGGGGCGGGCACTTGGGCGCTCAGCCGGCGCGGCCAGTGGTCGCTCTTGGCCGGGCCATCCTGGCTGCTCTTACCCCAGGGCAAGAGGCAGGTGCACCTGCACCTGTTTCTACAGCCTCAAAACTCGTGTTACTTAAGGGTGAGACTATAAATGATTTGGCCAAGTTTACGGGAGGGACGGGTATGTTTGACACTCGGCCACCAGCCTGTGTTTTAGGAGACGTTTTTCTCACGGTGACCAACTTCTGCGCAGACTGCCCTGTGTGGCTACAGGGCCGTCTCACCACGACTCCCAGGCCCCGGAGGCTGGGGCTCCACCCCCAGAAGTGACAGAGAAATACCAGATCTGAGGAGGTGATCTGGAAATCGAGTTTCATCTCATCTGCTGTTGGGAGGCTAGTAAGTTTTCTAAGTCAACGATATGGTTCCTATTTTAACAGCTAAGTGAGTCTGCAGAAATCAATGCTTACACAGGCCACTAACCAGACTTGGGGAGAGTTGGCTTTCCTACTGATCCGCATAGACTGCTGCTGATTTTTGTCCAATATTATGTCAAAAACACATTACCATGTGTCACGTTATAGTAAAACATGTTAACATAATTGCCCATCCCTGAGGTTAAAGGCAGTGAATTTAAAAAGAACCAGAACTATTTGTCGTCAGATGACATTGATGACATAAAATAAAATGTTTGCACTTTAGGCCTGGACAGCATTGCTAGCATTCAGAATGGAAATGCCCCCGATCCAGGGGCCTCCGGAGGTGTGGCAGCGGGGCTCAGGCTCGCGGACCCCGTCTGTGACCGCACACGTGCCCGCGCCCACCTTGGCCAATTATCAGACTGGGTTATGATGAGCTTGCCTTCCCCTCGGACAACCACTCACTTACATCTCACATTGGTTCACGGAGGCCATCCAAGCCTCCTTCTTGGTCAGGAGACGCCACACCCCTGCACACAGCAGGTCCCCATGGGGCTACCACTGCCCAGTGATCTCCAAAGACTAAGAATTCCATTTTTAAAAAATCTAGTTAACGTATCAAAGAGCAGTAAATGTGCAAATTGCTGTCCTAAGGACTCCTTTATTGCTCTTCCTTTTCAGATGTCCTCCCCACCCCCACTCGGGCCCCCTCACAAGGTTACTCATTGGAGGGAAGAGCAAGCTATTTACGTTCTTCAGATGTTTACCTTCAGTAAAGACACTTCAAAGAGGGCTTATGGGGCTCACCCTGGCCCAGCAAACACTTAAAACCTCCTGCTGTGATGGATGGAGCCTCTCCCCAGATTTAATAAATATAGGCAGTGGCCTGCTCCCTTTCAGAGCAGCTCCTCTCCTAATGGGCCTGCAGCTCACGGGTGGCCCGGCGGGCACAGCCTGGGAATTAGTAAGACTGCAGTGACCACCTGGGGCCCCCTCTGTCCCCAGCCTCCCGCCCAAGCATTCCAAAATCTTGACTTCATCTTTCTATAGAAGACGATTCCCATAAAGATTACTCCTTCTTTTAATATCAAGTTGCCCAAATGGGTTTGATGAGCATCCTTAATTAGGTATAGAACGTAAATACTTCTAAATGTTACCTCACCAGGCACATTAATGGTCACTTCGGCAGCTCCAGGGAAGCGTCCCCAGGGGCAGAGCCCCCTGCCCAGCAGATCTCACCGGTCACTGGCAACCAGCTTGGCTTCGGGCCACCACCAAGGGCTCGCAGAGGCACGTGTGCTCTGGGAAATTTTGTCTGGACAAAAAAGAACATCGTTTCTCGATGTCCATGATAATAATGATAAAAACACCCCTGGTTCACATTATACCCAGAACGTTGGACATTGGTTTTAGGACATTGACTAATCATAATCTTTACATTATTTTCCTCCTTCAAAATAAAGACACTGAGGCTCAGAGAGGTTAAGAATCTTGTCCAGCATCACCCAGCAGACAGATATTTCCACCAATTTCTGAGCTTCAAAACATGTTCTCTTTCACTTGACACCCATGACTTCGAAACAGAAGGACGGTTTAGAAGAGGCTCTCCCTCCCACCAACATACAGCTTGGAGACGCCATGTTTCAATGCTAACTAAGTCTAATGACCCTGGTAGGTAAGTTTTATCTCAGACTTGTCTTGTCCCTAAAAGGACAGGTGCCTCTAAAAATGCCAGGAGCCATCAGGATTGCACAAGGCCACAGCAGAGGCCACAGCAGAGGCCACAGGAACAACAGAGGCCACAGCAGAGGCCACAGAGGAGGCCACAAGAACAGGAGAGGCCACAGCAGAGACCACAGGAACAGCAGAGGCCACAAGAACAAGAGACGCCACAGTGAGGCCACAGCAATGGCCACAAGAACAGGAGAGGCCACAGCAGAGGCCACAACAGAGGCCACAGGAACAACAGAGGCCACAGCAGAGGCCACAGCAGGGAACTCTGAGTGCAGCCCATGACTTTCAAAGCTGCACTGCTCTCCAGGAATGACAAGTTACCCCACGCCGCAGGACATTGTGGAGAAAGATGGCTTTCTGCTTTACAACAGCTGCTTGGCCCTTTGGATATGTTTCTGTTCTAGCTGGAGAGCAAGGGTTTCAGGAAAACACTTTACACCCCACTAATCTAGATGGTTCTGCCAACAGAAGACCAGGACAGCACATGGCAGAGGCCAGAGTGGACGCCCCAGGAGGCTCCTGGGCCACTTAGACCCTCTGCTACCTTTGCCTCGATGGACAACAGGAAACATTAATTCAGAAAATAAATGGTGCTTCTGAATCACTTGGACATGCTAGTTCTAAGTTACTTAGAAACATAAATGAATATGAGGAAAAACAGCGTGAGCCACTGAGGGAAACAGAAAGTCTGGTCCTTTTTCCTCAAACGGGGAGAGTTTCTCCCACGATCCTCTGGGTCCCTTAGTACCGCGTGATATCGGGACCTGCCCAGCCCCGCACTCCAGCACTCCAGCACGCACAGACGCAGACCCCACACCCCTTTCCAGGGGCTGATTCACAGCAAGATGAAACCCCCAAGCCACATGCAGAGGTGGTTTCGATGACTCTCTGTAGGGGAGCCGTGCGTGCATGGGAATTCAGAAACGGGCGAGGCGGGGGCCCTACCCTGACACCCATGCCCCTTACCCGGTGGGGGTCACGACCTCCAGAAATCACAACAGACACAGCTCCGGAACAACCACCACAGCCAGCAACACTACTCAGTGCGTCTGGAGCCATATCCTCAGCTCTGCGAGTGAGACCTCCCCCGTCCTCGCGATGGCCCCATGCCATGGGCGCCGTGATGGTCTCCATTTTGCACGTGAGGAAACAAGCACGCAGGTAATCAATTTGCCCAAGGTCATATGTCAAGAGGCAAAGCCAAGATTTAAACCCAGAAGCCTGGGTCCCAATTCAGCTCACTGAACTGCTATGCCGTGCTCCTAACCGAGTAACTGGCCTACATAGTTGTGTCCGAGAGCTCCGTACTTGAAACTCGATGTGGGAGCTGACCCCCCAGAGAGCTCCTCGTCTGCTTGCTCCAGGCCCCAAGGCTGACCCACCCCCTCCTGGCCCGTCCTTCCTCTGCTCCATCAACACACGTCACTGTGTGCAGGAGAGCTGAGCCCCTCCTTCCACGCTCAGGCCGTGTGACCCCAGCCCCGGGCACAAGCAGCAGGCTGCACGCACCCCTGGTCTGTCACTTTATCAGTGAGCTCCGGTTGGCGGCTGGGGACCTGAGGCAGGGGTGGTTTCTCTGTGCCTAAATATGCTGCGTTAGAGTTACTGTGACAGCCGAGTGGTTGATCCTATTATCATTCAACAAATAAAATAGTCATTTTTCTTTAGGAGGAAAGCCTTCAGGGCAAAACTATGTTAAATTCAGTCTTGGGACAATGCTCCTGAAACAGACATCGAGATCCTAGAATGACCCCAGGGATGGAGCCCGGGCCAGCAAGACCAGGAGCTCGACGGACGCACCCGCCCATGTGGACAGAAAGGTGTGTGTCTGCTCCATGCTGTGAAATCCTGCTGCATAAGCACAAAGGGAGTAAACGAACGGTAGGCGGCCAGGACTCGAGTTCACGGAAGAGACGGGAGTTTCTAAGGCGCACAGACGGTCAATGGCTGCAGAGGGCCTGCACTCCCTTCATTGGGCCGCGCGCCCCTCTTTCAGATGTATCTGATGAAACACTCGTTGTACTAAAGCAAAGTACTTGTCGAAAAGATCAGCTTGTAACTAAAATCTAAATTTAATTAAAAAGAGGAAAATACTTAGCACGTACCTAGTGCGATGAGGGGTGTTCTGTGCACGCAGCTGAGAAGAACAACACCACTGAAGACTCCAGGAAAATGCACCATTCACAGTGGGGCCTGCTCGCAGAGGAAGGAAGGCGTTCTTGGGCCCGTGGCGGCGGGAACCCCCAAGGGTTTGTGTCTAAATCAGACGAGATGGGATGGAAGCGATTTTCGGCGCAGCATGGGGCGGGCTCTGGAGCAGGTGGGGGCAGGGGCTAGAGCAGTGTCTATGAGGCACAGGGCTGCTTGAGGGCGGCACCATGCAGACCCCACAGCTTGCTTACCCCACCAAGGGCCACCCTACAGCCAGGGTGGGGCCCCTCCAGACAACCTGCACCCCCAGTAACGTGCACACTCGTTTCACTGTCTTTTGGGGCTTTTTCCAGGCATTTGCTGTGCTTCCCTGATGCCCAGGACTGGAGGACAGTAAGGCGTGGGGGGAAACAAAGTGGTCGAAGGCAACCAGGAAAGGGTCGGCTAATGTCGTCGCCAGAGGCAGCTGGTCCTAGATCAACCTCATAAACACCCCAGAGCTTTCATCTGGAAGCATCACAGGGCAAGCTCTCTGGTCTTCTCAGCTTGGAAGACCTAAAGCCAGGAGCCCCCAGCCCCACATGAAAGGAACGAGGACACCTGCCATCCCCAAGTTTCCCTCTACAGATCCAAGGAGAGCCGGGATGGACGGGCCAGCTGGTGGGGGTCCTGGGAGCCCGATGCCATGCAGCAGCTCAGCCCCACACCCCAGCTCCAAAGAAAGGGACGGAGAGGGCGGGAATCCGGGCTGTCCTAGTCAGCGTCGGCTTGCCCCTTCCGTCATCCTCCACAGAACTATGGTCCTGGGGGCCGTGGGTCCACTCCAGGGGAAGCAGAAACTAATGAGCGAGAGCCTGGCCAGTGCCCCCTTCTCCACAGCCCCAGCCAGCAGGGACGCCCCCCTCGGCCGGGCAGTCCTCCTCTCCTGGACTGGGGACAAGGCCAGGAGTGTCCTGTAGGAGAGTGTGCAGTGTAAGAGGGATGAGCGACCCCCAGCCCCAGCCCTGGATGCTCTGCCAATGGGACACGCCCATCAGGAAGTCTCGAAAACTTCGTGGCATGCTTCTAGGAGCTTCAGGAAATGCAGGCACTTGGAAGATGCTGGAGAAGCAGCAGGACATGGCGCGGGAGGCACATCTGTGTTGGTCAGTGCCGGAAAGATAGCAAAGCCAAGGGGGCCACAGGCCGCCGCCCGCGTGCTCGCCAGGGCATGTCACCACAGGTGGGCCAGCCTCCCCGACACCGCGCGCCTGCATCGGGCAGGTGTGCAGATACCCGCGGGGACGGAATCTGCTTGGGAGGAAATGCTGTCCGTTTTGAAGGGCGGTTGCAGTTGTCAGACTCTAAGATGTGCGTCGCTCAGACTCTCAGAACATCCCAGCGCCTCCTCATCTGCATCCGACGCCGGGCCGACTCACCTGCTGCATGGTCTTCTGTCCCCAGCCCACCGCCCACCCTCAGCTCCAGGTGCAAGCCAGGGCCCGGGTCAGGGCTTACAGCCCACTCAGCCGCCACCTGCCCTTGTTTCCCTGACTTTTTTAGGCAATATTCAAGCGGATTCTGATTGGACACAGAAACCGGCAGTCCCTCGCCCCTCCCATCCTGCAGCCTTGGTTCAGACACCCGTGGATGTCCGCTCCTGGGGCTTGCTTCCCACCGCACCCCAGGCCCTGCTCTGCTCCCCTCCACTGAAACACCATCCAGTGCTTTTTGGGAAGGGGCCTATGATCTCATCCCTTCGTGCTTGTGACTTCTCAGCAGGAGCATCCTGAGTGTCCATGAGTTGAGAGCACAGGATAATCAGATAGCAGACACAGTCTCATGGGGTTTCTGTGGGATCTTTCAGCAGTCAGGAGCAGGAATGCGTGGTGCTTCCCACCTAGGCTCCCATGTGGGGAGGGGACCACCGTGCACAAGTCCGAGTCACAGACATCTGCAGAAGCCCAGCCGTCTGCGGGCAGCTGGTGCGGGGGGTCCTTGCAGGGGACCCTGGATGGTGAGATGAGACTTGGAGGCCTTGTCCACCTCATCCACGGAGGATGGTTTCTGGCAGCAGCAAGGAGGGATGCCGAGAGGGCTGCGTCCGGGCAGGCACTGAGCCCAGAGCATGGCCGCAAGCTGGCAAAGCAGCCCTCAGAACACACGAAGCCCCTTCATTGGAGGGAAGATGCATGTGGGCGCCCACCGCAGGAGAAGGGCCGGGTCTCCGGATGGTCTGTCGGTGGGCAGCACAGTCCCCCCCGCGGTGCCATCAACCGGCCGTCTGTAACCCCAGTGCAGGGCTGTGTCCAGGGCTCCTAGGCCACGGGGCTCAAACCCACCCTTTCAGTGCAGTGAACTGGAGGTCTTTTTAATGCACCAGGAATACAGCTCCCTCGAGGAAGCTGACGTCTGAAAGCCCCACGTAAGAGCCTCTCCAGATCCTCTTCTGCTGTGCCCGATTGACCGGCCACTGTGACAGATCCGTCTTAAGTTTAGGGAAGTAGCGTTTAATTCTGATCCACATCAAGAGCAGGAGGCAAGGAAGCTGAGCTGTGAGGGCTCCTCGGAGATGGCGCAGCCCGGCGACCCGGGCTCGTCCTGCCCAAGGCGTGTGCTGGGCTCTGCGACCTCCTTGGGCGCCTCCCTGTGGGAAGCAGCCCTTCCGTCCAGCTACTTCCCGGAGGTCGGCCCAGGAGCTCGGCTTCCCACACCTGCACCGAACGCCCGTCTTCTTCAGTCAAAAGGAATCCCACTCTGTTTCCAGAAGGCTGCTTCTCATTAATGAAACCATTATAATTAAGAATTTTAAAATGCAAGAAATGTGAAATTCAGAAGTCCAACTGCGGCTGCAAGGTAATTATTAGCTTTCTGATTATAACTGTGTCTTACCTATAATCCTGTTCCCTTGCTCATTAGTGTTATTACCGACATTGCTGGAGTCTGATACCAAACGACAACGAATTTCCATCCACTGAAAGAGCACTTAGCTGAGCCGCCTCCTCTCTGTGTCCACTTGGCCACAAATGAGCCCAGGAAGGAGCCCTACACAGAAAAAGAGTCATAAAGATGCGGTCCGCGTGGGGTGGAAGCCGCAAGCTGGGCCCCTCGCCCGTGAGTTGGGGAGGGAGGGTGGAGATGGGTGGCCCGCGGCTGACACCCTTGGGGAAGGTCGACTTCTTCCAGAAGGTACTGCGCACTTTAAAAACAGCTGGTTCCCGCTTGGCTCCGACGTCCTTTCTGTGCGCGTGCTGGACGGGCAGGGTCACGGGAGGCCCGTTGGAAACTCCACAGGCGTCGGGGCCCAGGCCACTGTCCTGCCGGAGGCGCGGTGCTGAGCTCGCCCAGGGCACGGGCGCCCTGTCCCCACAGACGATGGCAACCAGATCTGCGGCGGAAGGACCTCACCTCGTGCCACGTGCCGCGCCCTGTCACTGTGACTCTGCGGCCGACTTCCAGCTCCGACAGGCTCCGGCCGGTCTGCCTCCAGGCACCCTGGTGTTTCCTTACCTTCTCAGGAGCGCCTCCGGGACTGACTCACACCGATGCCAGGCATGGGGAGCTTTCCCAGCAGCCTGCCAGGGCCCGCGGGGCGTGTGGACGGTGAGGCCGCCTCGCCCAGGAGAGCCCCCCAGCGCCCGCTGCCGCCACCGGGACTCTGTGCGCCGGGTCACCCGAGAGCCGGGCACCATCACCGAGAGACGGAGCCACTTCCTCAGCCTCCCTCCTCCTCCTCCTCCCGACCCTCGAACGCACCTCCCCACAGGCTCCGTTGACGGGAGGGCACCACAGCCATGACGTCTTGCGTGTCCCCCGCCGGCCACGCCACCCGCTGGAGTCCCACCACGTGCTGAATGTCGAGGGACACCGTGGCTGATGAAGAAGCCACCAGCGCAGCCACACCCAGAAGAACCAGGATCTCCTGAAGTTCGCGGGCGTCAGGCGGCCTCCCAACTGCTCGTCGCAAATCCAGCCCAAGCCACGTGACGCTCCCGAGAAAATCCTGAGGTAGAGCGAGGCTCAGCACCAGATGCCCGTGAGACGGGCCACCCGACCACGTGACAGCAAAGCTCGCCTGTTGCATTTAGTGTCCCATTTAAAATAACTGAGGTAAGCTTCGATCACCACACTTATCATCGCTTAACGCGCAAGTGACCGTGATGCGTGCTGCCATTCCACATGTGTATCCGGGGTGCGAGAAAGGGAACGTGACTTTTGGAAAAACCTGTCTCAGCTCCTGCAGTTCTGTGGGCTAGTTCGTCCATCTGTGACAAGGGTGTGAGGACGCGGCCCCCACGTCTCGGCCCTGTGGCACACGGTGGGGGGACATCTGAGCGGCTCGGAGGGGCAGCGGTGGGGTCGTCCCCGAAGCCTCTGTGTGCTTGCGCAGTCAGCCGCACGCAGACGCTCTAGTGGGAGACCCTCTTCTGTTTGCAGGAGCATCGTCCTGCACGCCGTGTGCACATAATCACGCTGTGGAATAGTCAACGGTGGGGAAAGCTCACAGTCGCTAAATGGTTGGGTTAGCTGGCTAGTTCCCAACGTGGCGAAGCTCTCATAAGGAGGACAAATATACACATAAGAAGGCTTACGGGGGACGCACCAAACTCTGAGGGGCCCTATCTCTGCGTGTTCCTTCCTTTTTGGTTTCCCACGTTTTGAGACCTGCTCACGGGGACACTTACCAGTGTCACCAGGAAGCAACAGAGAACCTGTCAGGTGTGTTGTTCGAAAGGCACTATCGCTCAGTCACCAGCACCTACCCCCTCTCGCGCTCTAAGGATTTCCGCATCCCTGAGAAAGACTCTCAGTCACGCAACAAATGGAGAATATTGTTCTTCTTCCTGCCTCGAGAGTGAGCAGAGTCCACTTTCCAGCAGTGACAGTGACCCATGGTGTTCTGCCCATCACCAGTCGGTGCAGGTCCATGCATGGGAAGTAAGAGACCCTGAAAGTGGATTAAGGGGCACCTGAGTGGCTCGGTCATTAAGCATCTGCCTTCGGCTCAGGTCGTGATCTCAGGGTCCTGGGACCGAGTCCCCGCATCGGGCTCCCTGCTCAGCGGGGAGCCTGCTTCTCCCTCTGACCCTCCCCCCCCAAATAAATAAATAAAATCTTTTTAAAAGGGGGGGCACCTGAGGGGATTTCGAGGTGGGTTTAGGAGAGAATGGTCAGAGGGAAAACACCCCATGTCTGGAAGGGAGCCTGGCACACCTGTCTGCCCCTGACCACACGTATGAGAGGGACAGATGGTTCAGGGTCACTCAGGCTGGAACCACCAGCCACACGTCCCCAGCCCTTGCTTCCAGCTCGAACACAATAGGAACAGACAGAGAAAGTGCTCGCTCCTTCTTCCAGCACACATGCCTCCCAAACCCCAGCGGCCAGGTCAGGGGCACAGGGACCCAGAGGCCCCTGGAATCGGGGTGGGGTGGCCGCACAGGCACGCAGAGGGGTGCAAGGGCTGTGCATCCTGTGACCGCAATCCGTGCAAATCCCGGTCAGATTTAGAAACGGATCCGCAGTGAGAGATAGACCTCGGTCAGCTCCTGGTAAAGCCATGAGGATTTCCTGATGACACCGCCACTCTTCCGGGAAATTAATGTTAATTGCTGTCTAGACATTTTATTACGACAGCCGGGCACTGGGCATCTCCTGTTTCACACATGAAGCTCCCCAGCAGCCTGAGTCACGCGTTTCCGGGGAAGAGCACAGCATGGCTCCGAGGGCGGGTGACCGCGACTCTGGGCCCCACTCCCCAGATTCCACGGGGCCTGGGCACAGCTCCACGTTGACCTGATCACTCTGTGTCTGCATACCCGGGAGCCCACCTTGCCTCGGCTCCTTAGAAAAATCAGCATTGTGGCAATTGGCCAATGCCAGTCAGCGAATGCTGGTGGCCCAGATACGGCCAGAACCACACCATATCCCAGGCGGTCCTCAGGAGTGACGGAAGCGGAGTCCGAGTTAAGCCCTGTTCCTGGCGTCATTCTGTAAGACCACGTCAACACGGACCCCTAAAGCCCTGCATGCCCCCAGAAGGGCGGATTAAGGAAAGGGAGCCAAGCCCCAGCAACCCCAACTGTTCCTCCCCAACACAGCAAAAGCAGCACCCCTTGGCAGGATCCCGCCAGGTGGGGGGCTCCCTGTGACCTCAGCCACACCCACTCTGACTCTCTCTTTTGAAAAACACCTTCTTTGTCCCGAGCACCACGGTTCTGTCCTGCTAAGTGACGTCACCTCTCCGATCTGCCTCAGCGTGTGCGTGATGGTCCAGGCCGTGTGTCACCGAGCCGCCCCACGTGTCACGTGGTACCCCACCGATCTCGCAGACAAGCCTGTCAACAAGGCTATAAGCATGCCGTCCCCAGTCTGTCCACAGCATAGGCCGACTCCAGCCGGCAGCGGAGAAGGCCCAGGAAGGCCCATTCTGGGGTCTGCCCACAGCGGACCCTCCGCATGTGGCCCCCCTGCACACAGCGATATGGGAGACCTCGCAGGCAGGTGCACTTTTATCATCTGAAACCACCTACGGGAGCAAAGAACTTCAGTAATCAGAGAAAAGTGCCCTTGATTTACTTTGACTTGCTTTCTTGTCTCTAAAAATTTTATTGAGATGATTTACACGCCATAAAGTTGAGCTGAATGCACCCAATTCAGTATCTTTCCAGATTCTCAGAAGTATGCAGCCATCGCTAACTGCTAATGCTAGAATATTTTTACCACCCCAGAAAGAAAGCTTGTACCCCCTCCCAGGCAACCCCTGACCTACTTTCTGTGTGTAGATTTGCTTTTCTGTGCATTTTGTATAAATGCTGTCATACGCTATGTGGTCTTTCCCTGAGCAGGACGTGTCTGAAGTCCCTCCGGGTCCGAGCTTGTGGGACATCTCACTCCTTTTGTGGCTGTGGGATGTGCCATGCACACGTCGTCTGTCCGCTCATCAGCTGAGGGACACAGCGTGTCGGTCATCTCCACTTCCGGGCTCTGCTGCTTAATGCTGCTATGACCTCGTGCACACCTTACATGGATGCGTGCACTCACTTACCTTGGGTGTCCCGGGGAGTGGGGCCACAGCGCCACGTGGTGACTCTGTTTAGTGTTTTGGGGAACTCTGCTGAGCGTCAGGCCTTCCCAGAACCCCTCTCGGTTTCTCTCTGTCTCACTCTGTGGGGGAGCAGAGATGCCACCTGCAACTTCCATCCTGGTTTGCACGTTGCAAAGCCCCAGCAACACTCTCCAGTCCTCCCCAGCGTGCAGGAGCACAAGTCCCAATTAACCCGAGTTAGCACAAGTGTGGCTAAAGGGACGGGACAATGGGTGTTGTTTGATTTCCTGATCCACGAAGGGTCCCGAGAAGGGGCCTCCGTCTGAAATGACCTAAGAGGCACTTGTCCCAGAGGCTAAGTTGAAGCATCTCAGTGACGTGAGGGCTTTTTATTCCAATGCTTTGTACATTCCTTTTATGCGTAATCTGTTCCTAACAAGGTACCTGCTTTCGCTAATTCTTTTCTTCTGAAAAAAGCAATGGGAAAGCGTTGATGTTCACCACTCTTGTTTGCAGGCCACGAAGAACACTTGTTTTTCACAAGCTATAGACAAGAAGAAATGTAGTAATTCCATCCTAACATTATGATTCAGAAAACCAGGAGCTCAAGTCTGAGAACGCAATGATTCTGCAAACTGTCTTTTCACTTGCAGCTTTGCAAAAACACCTCCTCCCATTTTTGGAGATAGTCCCCGCTGAGCCCTGCAAATGCCCTGCTCATGGGCCGTGCCTCCCATGAGCGGAGGCCTGAGCACTGCTCCCCCATCAGCGAGACACGGCTCAGCTACCGGGTGTCGGATTTTTGTAACCAAGTCAAGCGAGTGAATAGAATCATTGTGCAAATAAGAGCCCCTGGTCTTGTGATGCTTTCTTTCACGGCCGTCAAGGAAAAGCCAACCACGCACTGAATCTGCCCAAGCAACGCACTAAGGAACCAGGAGAAGGGCACAGGGCACCGTGCGTGGTTTTCCGAGTGCCGACTTGTCCCCACAGGGGCCCCGGGAGGTGGTGCCCGCCCCCTCGGGGCTGCTCCCATTCACGCCGGCCGCTTCCTGCCGGTGTCCGTCTCCAGCGTCCCAGGTCTGGGGGGCAGTGCCGGCCCTGCCCCGGCTGCGCTCCGCGGGAAGAACCAGCATGCGATCCACACAGGTCACCAAGACCCGAGCGTCCCCGGCCTCACTCCGAGTACGGAGCTGACTCAGGCAGCGGTGCTCACCACGGCCGTTGGGTACCAGGCCCGTGACCGGGGGCTGTTGGGGCTCTGCGAGCACCCAACAGCATCCTGGCCTGTGGGGCCGGTACTTGAGGGGGTTTCAGCGCAGCCCCCGCCCGCACGGCGCAGCTCGGTAGCACATCTACAGACAACAGCAGCAACTGCGAGGGCGTCCCAATCACGCTGGGCATGGCGCCCCTCACCTCAGCTGACCGGGAAGAGCTCATTCAGTCCGCCAACCACGCCTGCTCGTGGCGCGGCCCGGTCCCGGCACTGGGGCGACCAGGATGAGGTGGACGGGCAGGCAGCGCCCCACGGAGCCAACACGCAAGCAGACACACCAACAAAACGCTGTCGGTTTGTGTGCGTGATGGGAAGCAGGGGGATGAAGAGAGCTGGGTCTGCTCTACGGCCGAGGAAGGCGCTGCCATCACCCGTCTGCAAGAGCGGACCCGGGCCTCGGGAGGCGGAGTCGCCCAGCCGTGCAGAGCTGGACCCACGGCCGCCACGCTGCACCACCCCCGCCACGGGCACCCCACGAGCACCCCGCACCCAGAGTTCTCACCCTGCCTCCTGGAGAGCCAGCTGACCCCCCAGACCCCTACCCATGCCCTCGGCTGTGAGATTTCTGCTTTCTCAGCACACGTGAGCGTGCAAGCCTTGTGTCCTCCGCAGACCACATGTGGCTGCACCTTCTTCGAAATCCAGCGCGTCTGGTCAGCCACTAAATACTGACTGGTCACAATTTCACCAGGAAGAAGCTGCACAGAAAAGCGAGACCACACTGCCACAGCAGAAACAGCCACGCGCTGGGTCCCGGGGCTCCACATTCCCTGCGGTGCCAGGCCACGGGGCGTTCGTCGGCTGCCACCGCCTAGCAGAGGAGAGCCTGAGCATCCACGTCCGAACTTCTGCCGCAAAAGGAGGAGAGTGAAACACTCAGCAGCTTCACGGCTCCCTCTTCTTTCCTTCTCTCAAACTCAGTGTCGTACATTCAGCAACGTCCTAACTTCTCTCTTGTGCCAGCTGCGCGAGCCAGCAGGAGCACAGAGGAACAGGAGACCGTAAGAGGTGTCAGCGCGCGGGGGCTGCCGCTCTTCCCCAGCTCCCGCGCCGGCCACCCCCCGCCGCTTGGCCCGCGGAGGCACCGAGGAAGGGGAGCTCGACACAGCTGTGCAGGTGTGGGCAGCCCCTCGCCTCCCCTGCCGGCCCCGCCAGCCGAGCGTGCCACCAGCACCAAGCCCAGGGGCCCCACCGCCACCGTCCTGTCCCACGGGGCCTGCAGCTCCGCTGTCGAGAATGGCCAGTGGGGCTCTCGGGACCCCCGCTGCCCTCCCGGCCGCCCCCGCTGCCCCGCCTGCCGTGCATGGTGTCCCTGCTCCCCTCTGCCTGTCTGCAAATCCCGCCAGCTGGCTCATAGCTCTGATGAACTGAGACGAGTGTATGCCGAGCTTGGCGTTCACGGGAACTGTGGGCCTTTCCGTGGGTTGAAACTGCTCGGGTCCTTTTTCTCACTGCTTTGGGCTTCTTTTGTCTTTGGGCTTTGTATCTTCTGGTGTTTTGTTCCATGATGCCTTATTTCCTTATTTCCTCTTAAAATGTGTTTTGCCTTTTATCCATTTTTATCTTCTAAACTCCTAGTATGTTTCTCACAGAACTTATTTTTATTTTTCCTCCTTCATTTCATCTTCCGCCCTCAGTCCCCATGCCCAGTACCCACACCACCGCGGCCAGTCAGTTCCGTTTCTGGGAATGCCTCCTGACCTCACACATGACCCCAGGCCAGCTCCTGGTGCATAAACACACGCTCACACATGCTCACACGCACTCACATGCTCACACACGCTCACACGCGCTCATACGCTCACACGCACTCACATGCTCACACTCACATGCTCACGTGCACACACTTGCACACTCACACTCACATGCATGTGTGCAAGGCTCACACTCATGCTTGCACGCTCACACTAACATGCTCACACTCTCACATGATCACACGCTCACACACGCTTAAATGCTCACACATGCTCACAGTGCTCACAAACATGCTCACACTCACACATTTACTGTCTTATACACTCACACACTCACATGTGTGTGTGCACAGGCTTACACTCTCTCATGCTTGCATGCTCTCACACTAACATGCTCTCACACTCTCACATGATCACACACTCACACTTAAATGCTCACACATGCTCACAGTGCTCACAAACATGCTCACATTCACACATTTACTGTCTTGCATACTCACACTCCTTCCATCTCACACATCCCCACATCCCCCACTACCCATCCCAGTGCACTGTCATTTTGGGGTCATCCAGGGAGAGAAAATTTTTAAAGGAGAAATAGATATTACACTAAGTGAAATAAGTCAATCAGAGAAAGACAATTATCATATGATCTCATTGATATGTAGAATTTGAGAAACAAGGCAGAGGATCATAGGGGAAAATTGAAGTCCTCCCCTCGCCCCCTCCCTGAGACCCCCCTCAGGATCCTGACAGAGATACTACCAACCATTTTGTTCCTAACTTTTAAATGTTTAGCAGTTCAACATGTTGGGTTTTTTTTAATTTTATTATGTTATGTTAGTCACCATACAATACCTCATTAGTTTTTGATGTAGTGATCCACGATCCATTGTTTTCGTTAACACCCAGTGCTCCATACAGTACGTGCCCTCCTTAATACCCATCACCGGGCTAACCAATCCCCCCTCCCCACTCCCTTCTAAAACCCTGTTTGTTTCTCAGGTCCATAGTCTCTCATGGTTCATCTCTCCCTCCGATTCCCCCCTACATTTTTCCCTTCCTTCTCCTAATGTCCTCCATGCTATTCCTTATGTTCCACAAATAAGTGAAACCATATGATAATTGACTTTCTCTGCTTGACTTATTTCACTTAGCATAATCTCCTCCAGTCCCATCCATGTTGATGTAAAAGTTGGGTATTCATCGTTTCTGATGGCTGAGTAATATTCCATTGTATATATGGACCACGTCTTCTTTATCCATTCATCTGTTGAAGGGCGTCTCGGCTCTTTCCACAGTTTGGCTATTGCGGACATTGCTGCTATGAACATTGGGGTGCATATGGCCCTTCTTTTCACTACATCTGTGTCTTTGGGGTAAATACCCAGTAGTGCAATTGCTGGGTCATAGGGTAGCTCTATTTTTAATTTTTTGAGGCACCTTCATACTGTTTTCCAAAGTGGCTCTACCAACTTGCATTCCCACCAACAGTGTAAGAGGGTTCCCCTTTCTCCACAACCTCTCCAACATTGGTTGTTTCTTTCCCTGTCCATTTTTGCCATTCTAACTGGTGTTAGGTGGTATCTCACTGTGGTTTTGATTTGAATTTCCCTGATGGCTAATGATGATGAACATTTTTTCATGTGTCTGTTAGCCATTTGTATGTCTTCTTCAGAGAAGTGTCTTTTCATATCTTCTGCCCACTTTTTGACTTATTTGTTTTTTGGGTGTTGAGTTTTTTAAACACAGAACTTTTTAGACTTAAACATCACAGGCCGTTTTCCATGCCGCTGGGCGTAACTCCAAGGGCACTCAGTGAAACTGGCACCGTGGGAGCAGGAGAGTCTAGGGGTGCGGGGGCTGGGAGAGAGTCCACCCGGCAGTGTGGACGGGACGGGAGGCAGAGCAGCAGCTTCTCCGAAGCCCTGAGGCAGATGCCGGGCCAGCTCGGAGGCCCTGGGGGATCGGCAGGGCGACACCCCACGGTAGAATCACAGACACTGTGCGGCCCCTTGCAGGCGCCCAGGACAGAGCTGGGAGCAGGTCCTGTTCTTGCTGACCAATCTGACCGAGAGGAGCACGCCGTGGGGTGGGTGGGCTGTGAGCCACGCGCTGGCTCGCGCTCTCGCTTCGGGGACGCCACACGTGCAGCTGGGCTGTTGGCACCCTCCTATCAGGCGAGGACACCTCGGCAAGCCGCCCCTGCAAACGGCAGGGCTGAGAGTGGACGTCAGGGGGAGGAACTCTGCAGGGACTCTAAGCACCTGCCGGAGTCCAGAGTCGTCTTGCTCACAAGCGCCTCCCGCTAGGTTCGGAAGTCCTGATGGTCAGCAGCTGGGTCGGGCCACACAGATCGGACAGGTGCCTGCAAGATGGGGTCTCACATTTCCCAAACCAGTGTGGCCTGTGTCTCATTATCATTGGCCTTTAAAGCCCTGTGGGCAAAGTGGCCACCACCTTCATGGGACAGGAACCCGACACCCTCAGCCTCCCCAGGGGCCAGCTTTGCTCCCCACCTCTACCCCTCCAACCCGCTACCCCCTCCATGGCCATGCCGGGTGCTGGGCCAGGATTCCACAAAGCAGCAGCTTCTGGTCCCGGATGTAAATCAGGCTCCTGGGAAGCTTTGTCCTTGAAGATGATCATCTCTGGCCAATCAGCATAAGCTCTGATATTGGATTAGATTAGAAATCACATAATAATATCAGAAATCATAACAGAAGTCAGTTTCTCAGGACATCCTCTTTCTATCGCAGAAACCAAAAAAATCCCCCTTCAGATGTTCCACATTTGCCTTAAAAAGCTGTAGGAATATAAAATTATCTGGGAGATGCCGAACGAGATAATTGATAAAAGCAGATGCTTTATAATCAGGAATCCTAGCCTTGACCTTCAACTGCCCTTGAGACCTTGGACAAACTCTGGAATTTCTGCAAGCCTCAGCTGTAAAATGGGCTTGTTCCTCAACTGGAAAGGCCGCTGTGAGGATGAGAAATTATATATATTACTCACATAAGCAGGGACTTCTATCATTCTTTTATTTTGATTATGCTCATCAAAACATGAAAACCAAGCTGCATGAGTCTGAGATGCTCTTTTCATATCAGTGAGGACAATTTCATAATTGACCATGTTGACATATTTACACTCATGTGAAGTGGAAGGAGGCACACCATTGCTGCATTTTTCATTAGCAATCAGAGTGGTTAGAAACTTTGTGCATTCACAGATACTTTGCAAATCATATTTGTATGCATACAAAAGATATTTGGAAGTTCTCTGTCAAAGGAAATTTCCTTCAACTGTACAAAGAATGTTCCAATATGTGATTAAGATGTTTTTACCCTGGGCATTATCTGGTTGATATCTTTATAGCCTGTGGGCATATTTAGAAGTGTCACAGAATGAAATTCCCAGTCATTATAATTTATAGTGGATTTTAGATAAGCAATAGGATGTAGGTTCACTCAAAACTTTCCCCGTGAAGGGCCAGACTCTAAGCAATTCTGGCTTTGTGAGCCAGACATCTCGGTCACAGCTTCCCTATGGTGCTGCCAAACAATGAGCAGCCCCAGTGATACATAAATGGATGTATGCTGTGTGCCAATAAAACCTTATTTTAGACACTGAAATTTGAACTTCATATGATTCTCACTTGTCCAGAAATTTAATTCATCTTCTGATTTTTTCGTCCATTAAAAAAATGGAAAAACCATTTTGAGTTTGCAGGCCATGCAAACGTAAGCAGCCAGCTGGATTTGCCGTTCTCCAACCTAGAAGATTATTTAGTATTTAATCGGATTCTCCATAATATTCCCAGTTCATATTTGCATGAGCAGAAAATGTCAATTTATGTATTAAAAATGTGAAATGTCTTGCTGTAAACCTCAGTTATCCATTTAACAACCCAAAATAAGCAAGCCTCATGTCTGGACAAAATGAGTTCTGATCCGGATCTGTGGGATCCAGTGGTGGAGACACAAGTCCCAGGTTTCTCCTGAGCTCACAAGGGAGGGGTTTGGGATTGCAGGGCAGGGGTGTGGGGTAGCCTGGGCGGAGCTGGACGGGGCACCCCGGCCTTCAGAGGCTGGAAGGCCAAGGAGGAAAGGCCCCGTCCCGTGAATCTCCCAGGCTCTCTGGCCCCAGAGCAGCTTCAAACTCAGGAAGTCAGCCACCCTCTGGCCTCCAGCTCCGTGGCCTCATGTCCCGTGGCCTTGGCCTGTTCTCCCAGATCCCATCCCTAACACCCCGGTGGTGTGGTCCTACCAGCTCCATGGCAAGCCCCCCTCCAGCCACACAGACCCATGACGCCCGGGCAGGTCACCCCGTGTCGCCTGGCATACCATAAGCAGTTGGGGTGCGGAAGGTCTAAGGCCTCAGAGAGACGTCTGAATGTCCTGTAGCGGCCGCTGACTTTGTGCGGGTTTTCCCACCGCCAACTTTGAAAGCCTTTATGATGGCCTCAGTCAAAATCAGAAAACGTTGAGAAAGGTTTGCTAGAAGGTGTTGCTTTTCTAGACATTTAATAACTGGGGTATGAAAGAGAAGCGCTAACACCCAAACTTTAATCAAAAAACTATGACAAGAATTAAACTGAAACTTAAATTGGGAAAAACAAGTTTCAACCTTTTTTGAAGAAATAAAAAGAGTAATGAGCAAGCATATCTCCTCAGGGAGTGTGTATGTGCGTGCATGTGTGTGTGTGTGTGTGTGTGTGTGTGTGTGAGCTCCGGTCTGTGTGAGTTCATGTCTGGGTGTGAGCTCATGTCTGTGAATTCATGCCTGTGTTTGGGTTCGTGTGTGTGAGTTCATGTGTGTATATGAGCTCCTATTTGTGTGCGAGTTCATATCTCTGAGTGTGAGAGTTCATGCTTGTCTGTGAGTTCATGCATGTGTGAGTTCATGCATATGTGTGGGTTCATGCATATGTATGAGTTCATGTGTATGTAGGAGCTCCTATCTGTGTGTGAGTTCATGTCTGTGAGTGTGTGAGTTCATGCATGTGTGTGAGTTCATGTCTGTGTGTGAGTTCGTATCTGTGAGTGTGTGGGTTCCTGTCTGTGTGTGAGTTCATGTCTGTGTGGGATCTCGTCTGTGAGCTCCTTTCTGCATGTGAGTTCATGCCTGTATGTGAGTTCATGCATGTCTGTGAGTTCATACATATATGCATGAGTTCATGTTTGTGAACTTGCCTGTGCATGTGAACCCACATCTGTGTGTGAATTCATGCATGTGTGTGAGTTCATGCCTGTGTGAGAGTTCATGCTTGTCTGTGAGTTCATGCATGTGTGTGTGAGTTCATGTCTGTGAGCTTCTGTCTGTGTGTGGGCAATCTGTGTGTGAGTGCATGTGTGTGAGTTCAGGTGTGAGCTCTCCTCTATGAGCTCCTGTGTGTGAGTTCATGTCTGCAAGTGTGAGCCCACATCTGTGTGTATGAGTTCATGCATGTGTGAGTTCATGGGTATGTGTGAGTTCATGCGTGTGTGTGTGAGCTGTCTGTGTGTGAGTTCTTGCGTGTGTGTGAGCTCCTGTCTGTGACTGTGAGCCCACATGTGTGGGGGTGACTATGTCCCTCCGTCCCTGCATCTCAGCACCTTGCCGTGCCCGTGAGAGTCGGCCGTGAAAGCACAGTGACTGTTGCCAGCAGGCTCTCTAACTGGACGCTAGGTGCATGAGAGGAGAGCGGCATGGCAGGAGCAGCAGGTGATGGGCTGTAGCCTCTGCTGGGGCAGGAGACACGCAACCAGGCTGACGTCAGCATGCCCGTGGCGTCCTGCCCACACACGCCTGTCAGCACTGCTTGGGACAGGATGGAGCCCTGACTCCTCTCACACCTCATGTCATATCTCAGGCCTCCTGGGGCTCTTTCCTCTGAAAAATAATAAAAACAATTCTCAGACTGCACTTGTAAGTGCGTTTCTTACTTATTGCATGGACTGGAATTTCCCACACAATTTAAAACAGCAGTTCTCACCCTGGGAAGACCCTTCATGCTCTTCAAAAGTAGTGAGGGTCCCAGCAAGCTTTTCTTCATGCTGATTGATACCCTATCAATATTTATCACATCAAAATTGAAAACTGAGAGGTCTTTAAAATACCATTCCTTTATTTGAGAAGAACAATAATGAAGCCATTACATATTAAGGAAAAATAAAATTTTTATCAACAGATTATATTTTCCAGAACCAATAAGGAGTCACGGGAAGCTCTAAGGAGGACATGGACGGGGCCAGCCCACCCTCACGGCCTGCCCTTGGCCTGCATGCAGGACCTCCCTGCCTGGCCTCGTCCCCACCTTGCTGCTGGTGTCTTGCCCACATCTCCACCACCTCCCTCTTGCCCTGGAGAAATCCTCTGAGTCGGGATGCGCAGGGATGATATGCAAACTTCCAGTCTATGAATTTCCCCTTTATGACTGTTTAGGTGTTGGGATGTAAGACCCCACAGATGCCCCAGAATATCTGGTCTGAGGCGCACTTGCCTAGGCGGGGCTTGCTCCCCAGACCACACCAGCCCTGCCGTTCTACCTCCAGGCGCGCCCGCCTGCTGTGTCCTGCCTCTATTTCCCAGCATTTACCATCACCAGATTGTAGGTTCCACGAAACCAGCCTGGCGCCCATCTCGTTGGGAGGTCTGGCACCCTGCGGCCCCATCAAGAGCCCTAATTGATGTTCTGAAGGAAGGAAGGCGGGAAGGAGTGTGGCGCGCTCTCAAGCGGGTGTTCTGCCCCTCGCGGAGTGAAAGCCGGGCCCCGGCACCTGGCCTCTGGGTGCACGAGCATTGAGTCCCACTTCCCCGCAGTGATTTCTTTTCTCAGGCCACCCTTCAAACCCAGTGCAGCGGTTAGTCTGAATTAGGAATTAATGGCCTGAAAATGTCTACTTTCAAAAAGAAAGCCATTTTGTGCTCAGGAAGTGGGGAAATAGCCACGGTAACTTTCCCAAAGTGCCTCCAAGGGCAGGCGTGCCCTCCACCAGTGCCCATGGGTAAGGTGCGTCCAGCTAACGGCTGCTTTGGGGAAGCAGCAGGTGTAAATCCTCAGAGAGGGACACACACCCGAAACCTGCTTTTGGTCAAGTCCTGACTGTTCCGTGTTTCAGTCCAAAGGAATCTGCTTACTCCTGAGGTTGTCTGCCAAAGGGAGCCGAGGGATTGAAGCTGAAACTAACTTTCCAAACTCCCACAAAGCCGGTTCTCTCGTGGCCACAAAGGAGCCCTTCTGGGCCAACCACCACCAGACGGCCTGGGCGCTCCCCTCCCGCCAACGTGCCCTGGAGCAAGTTCCTTGTTTCCCACACCTTACGCGCTGGCTGCTCGGCTCCGCTCACATTTAGTGAGAGCACGCAGGCTACCTGTCAGGGCTGGAGACAGAAATCAGACTCTCTGTGGACAGGCTCATCGTGGACGGCACGGTGGGGCCAAGGGCCCTCTGGATGGACATGTTATTGAGCACAAAGGGAGAGGTGGGAGGTTGGGAGGTGCACTCAGCCGAGGGCAGGAGCAGGGACCCTGAGGAGAGGCTGACAGGCCGTCTGAGCTCCCCAGGAGTGGCCACACGTGGAACCAGCCTGCACCACACCTCCAAGCCACAGCCATGAGCAGTAACATTAACGTTACAAAAGTGAGTGCTGACCCCCTACAGTCTGACACGTGTATTATTAAGTTAAAGCTGGTGCTGGTGTGAGGAGACCGCCGCTCTCGGCACGTGGCCTGCCATGGCGTCCCCTGCATGCTGCGACACTTCGGATACAGGAGTAAGCCAAGGCACGTTGGCAAGGTGGCCACTCAAAGTGGCAGAAAGAAGTTCCCAATCTCCAAACACCAGCCAAGGAGCGTTTTTCGAGCTACGTTCTCCATTCTTGTACCTGAGGCCTTATTTCACATAACATCACAGAGAGATCGGTCGTTGGAGTGAGGGATCTGAATCAGAGCAGATCCCGTCACGTCGAGCCAGCTCACTGGCCTTCCGTTTTCCACACAGACACGCGCACGCAGGCACTCGTGGCCATGAGGGGCTCCCGCGACTTTGTTTTGTAGGCCAGGGTCCCACACTTTTTAAGCTGAGTAAAGCAAATCTTCTCCTGGATTGATCAAGGAATGACGCTTTTGTCCCGGCCTTTATCTTTGTCCGCAGTGCGTTCTGGTATCACTGTCCGTGATTGTTCCTCCTCTCCCCCGTTGACATGAAGTCACTCTGGTTTTCCAGACGAGCATTAGCTTGAGAAGTAGCAAAGAAAGGCAAAGAGGCTTAGCGGACCTGGGCCTACAGATTAAGTGCCTCTGCAGAGAGCCAGCCCAGATGTGGCCGCCGCATCCCTCCTCGCCCCTGGCAACAGCTGGGAGTCACACCCGGGCCCCTACCTTATGTCCCCAACGGTGATTGGGAAGAAAAGCTGCCTTCTTAAGGGCTCGGGTTTGGGTCGGAGGCATAATTTTCTGTTTACATTGTAGAAGGCCAAGCTCTGTGTGTTTTCATGACTGAAGGCAGGAGATAAAGATGAGTTTCTCTCCGGTCCGTGATGCCCGTGTTCACAACGACCCTTGGTGATGCCACTCGGCCCCGACCGAGTCAGAACGCTTGCTAACATTGAACTTTACACTTCTGATCAGGGCACATTAGCTTTTGAAGTTCAAAAAATTCAGAAAAAAGAAATATTCTCCACTATTAGTTGCTGGTGGACTCCAACAGATAGAAATGAAAGCATCAGACAATACGCTGTATTCACGGGGATGGGTCAGATTCTAAAAGGATTCAAAACTGTTCACTCAGATTCAGCAGATTAGTACAACCAATATGTACAGACTCTGACAACCCTGGAAGAAATCTGGACTCAAAAGCTGTCCCATCGAGGCACCCATTTATAAGCTACACGCTTGCCAATATAAGGCGGAAAATCTGCAATCGTTTGGGTTTTGGCTTAAGGCAGAGTTAACTTTTTTCCCTGTAACCCAGTTGTGATCTTTGGAAACAAAGTTATTGGCTATACTTTGGAGGAAAAACTCAGAAAATACCTATTCAACAAGCAGAAAGCTTCTCTGAAGACTATTCTCAAATCTGCCCCATTTTTCCAAACAGGCGTCTCTGGTTTCTTGCATGACTTTGCCCGCTGATCATTGGCCAACAGCCATCATGAGAATCTGCAGGTGCATGGAAGGCCGTGATGCTGGACACATTTCACTCAAAATATTGGACCACAGGGGCACCTGGTGGCTCAGTCAGTTAACCGTCTGCCTTCGGCTCAGGTCATGGTCCCAGGGTGCTGGGATTGAGCCCCACATCAGGCTCCCTGCTCAGCGGGAAGCCTGCTTCTCCCTTTCCCTTTGACCCTCCCCTGCTTGTGCTCTCTCTCTCTCTCTCAAGTAAATAAAATCTTTAAAAAAAAAAATATTGGACCATTAAAGAAACTCATAATATGGCACATGTAAAACGGTTTGTTGTAAGAGAGATCGCCTCTCAGGTAGCTGTTCCGAGGGCTTCGCCGCCCCGAGCACCTGCCGTGGCCGGGAGGCGTGTCGGGTCACTCGCGGGGGGACCGCTGCCGGGCAAACTGTGACACATGGAAGCCACAAAGGGGACAGTCAGACCTGACAAGAAATCAAGATGTAAAGACGAGGCATTCTTTTTTTAAACTGAGTTATAACTGGCGCACAACGTTTTCCTGGCTTCAGGTGCATGGCCTGGTGGCTCCATGTGCGTCTGTCCGGGAAGCAGTCACCACTGAAAGTCTGGGCAGTTCCTGTGTCCACACACCGTGACAAAACTCTCTTTCTCTTGTGAGAACAGTGAAGGTTGCTCTCGGCAACTTTCAAATATGCAACACAGTAATGGAAACTACAGTCGTAACCTAATAGAAATTATAAGATACACGCTTGCACTGCTACGTTTTATCTTTACAAGGATCTTTAAAAGCTGAGGTCTTCCTCAGAAGACCAAAGGCTATGTTTTCTGGATTACTGTCCGAGTTACAAGACGTCGCCTGAGCCCCTCAAAGCTCTCTGCTGGGTGAACAGTGACGGTGCGTCCTATGGGAGCCCGGGAAGCCCGCGCCGAGGCACAGACGGGCGCCGGCACACCCGCGAACGCCCGTCCTGGGGTGAGCGGGAAAGCAGCGGCCGTCAAGAGCGCTCTGTTCTGTTCTTCTGCATAAACTTGGACCTTGCTGACAGCCACCGTCTCATAGAATGAGGCACATCTCTGGAAGCGAACACACGCCCTGAAGTCCTGCTCCCGCAGTGTGCTGACCGCTCCAGCCGCGCGCCTCGGGAGGCTCCGTGGCTCTGGCCCTGGGGCCGTCCTGTGCGCAGGGAACAGCAGTGCAGGCTGGAAGCAAAGGGACATGGGGTGCGCAGGGAGTCACGGGCGCGCGGAAGGAGCCGAACCGTGGAGCCCACGAAAGGCTTCCTGGGGCCACTAGAAACTAAGGTGTTGGCAGCTAACTCTGAGCTCAACAAGCCAACATGTGAGTGAGAACCTGGCGGGAGCTGTCACTGGGGAATTTTTGTAAGTACTTTTTGAAAAGAAGACATCTTTTCCGAGCAACATGCCGTCTGTGGTTAGCCAATCAGTTCGTTTTCTTCTCTCCACTCAGGTACCACTCCTGCCCCTCCTGCTTCTCACTTTGGGGGACGAGAACAGGGAGAGGGTGGTCTCAGAGCTGCACCCAGCCCTTTGTGACAGGCCCCCGAGGCCCCCATGATGCACCCTACTCTTGTTCCCGGGAAGACAGGCAGCACGGAGGACGGCACTCGGTCCCTCCGCTGGGCTCTGTCCCTGCCACCAGGCTCTGGCCTGGAGCTGTTCTCTTCTCTGGGACCGTTGGGAGCCGGGGTCTGAGGGCGAGGTGGTTTCTGTCCCTGCAGCCAGGTACCTGGTCCAGGTACCCACACGTCTGGTTGTGCACGTTGCCCACCTTTCCCTTGGGGCATGAAGTGGCATTTCTCAGAGCAACACAATTCCCGCAAAGTCTCGCTGTCGCTTTCACGTTAAAGGTGATCGTGAGCAGCCAAGTCTGCTGGAGAATAGTGCCTGGAGCCCCGTGGGACATCCACGCGAGGAAAGTCATCTTGAAAAAGTGCCGCCAAAGAACGAAGTTTCCTCTGACGCGCAGATCAATTCATGGGAATTGACACAGTTCCGACTCCAGATCAGAGGACGAGTTCAGGCAGGTCCCGTAGTGACCCGTTGAAACCACGGGGGGAGATGGGAGCACACGCACACAGGCTAATCTTCGAAGGCTAATCTTCGAAGGCTAATCTTCGAAGGCTCAGACGAGGTGTTCAGGCCTCGCGGAGAGTGGGAGCACATGCACACGGGATGGGCTGCGGTGTCTGGACACAGAGGGATCCCTCTGCATTGGATTTTTTATTCTTCGCGAGCCGAAATAAACAGCTGAGCGTGTCACACGGTGCTCACGGGGCTCTGGACACGACATTCCTGCGGAGACCCTCCTGGTGCAGCTGACGCGCTGCTAAGTGTGGCCCTGGGGCCAAGGGCAGGACGCGGACGGGGTCTCAGGGACCCCGAGCAGGGCTCCCTCCCGAGGCGCGTCAGAACGTCAGAAGACCCTCACAGGGTGTGTTCGGGTGGACTCTACGCCCTCCTCGTTTTAAGGTCCTAGTGGGTAACTCTGTTCTCACACCCCGGGCTCCAGGTCTGTCTCTCCATGTCCCGTGTCTCTAAACCAAGACAGCCACCAACAGACACTAAATGGGAAAGACAGTAAACGCAGAAACTCCATGAAGCAAACAACCCAAATGTGATGTTAGTGTCACTCATGCAAGGACAGAGGAAGAGCCCACACGGGCTCCCCCGACTTCCCGACGTGACTCAGATTCCCCTCCCCGGGAACCGCGATCCCAGAACACCAAGTACACACGGGCAGCTGGGCCGTTTTAAGGGACACGCCCTCTCTGCCCATGGTCCCCATCAGACCCAGACCCCACAAGAACCCCCACAAAGAAAGACCAGGCACACAGCCGTCCCCGGTCTCAGGGGGAGAAGATGGAGGCCATCGATCAGAGGGGGCTGCCACGGAGTTTCCCCAGCATCATAGGGAGGCACTGCACTAACGTCTGACGAAAAGCTGTTAATAGGGATGGATATTCAGGTATAAACGCCATCAAACTTGGCTTCCAAACAAATGCAAATTTTATAGAATTAAATGTTCCTATGGATGCAAGTCAATATTTCTAAACAAATTCTCACCAACGAGTCATTGCTCTCAATCCCCTTGGGATTTCTGCAAAGAAAGTGTGCTGTGGGTGCCCCCGGGATATTTGGGGGCTACTCAGAAAATGTTCCTCTGGACAAATAAAGTTCGGGAAAATTTAGTCCAAAGAAGTTAAACAATTGCTTTCTTGCTCAGATGCCTGTCATTGGGATGTGTTTTCAAATCACTTTTCAGATGGAACCATTTCATTAAAACAGCCGAGGAGCAGCAGGGCCAACACAAAATCTGACTACATTTTAACAAGTCAGATGCGGAAACACCAGACATTTCTGAAGATGCCTACAAGTGCTCCACACTGTCGAGGGGGGATCCGGGGACAGGTGCTCCATGCTGTCGAGGGGGGAGGGCGGGACAGGTGCTCCACACTGTCAAGGG
>NW_023270854.1:1141421-1141621 GCF_011800145.1 Mirounga leonina | reverse complement strand
GCTGTCGAGGGGGGATCCGGGGACAGGTGCTCCAGGCTGTCGAGGGGTTTTCCGGGGATAGGTGCTCCAGGCTGTCGAGGGGGGATCCGGGGACAGGTGCTCCAGGCTGTCCAAGGGGGACCTGGGGACAGATGCTCCACACTGTCGAGGGGTGATCCGGGGACAGGTGCTCCAGGCTGTCGAGGGGGGATCCGGGGACA
>NW_023270854.1:1119405-1141411 GCF_011800145.1 Mirounga leonina | reverse complement strand
ACAGGTGCTCCAGGCTGTCGAGGGGGGATCCGGGGACAGGTGCTCCACACTGTCAAGGGCGGATCCGGGGACAGGTGCTCCACATGTCGAGGGGGGAGGGCGGGAACCACAGAGCACGGGCGTCACCACTAGCGGTCGAAGAGCACAGGAGGGGCAGGAGGAAGAGGGCGGGGGTTCTGGCCTCCAGGAGGGACCTGTGTTCCGGTCCTCGGGCCACTCTCAAGTACCACTCCTAACCCCCCACGACAACAGTTTTTCCCTGAAATCTTTCCAAAATGCACAACACGCTCACCTGACCGGCTCTGCACTCTCCGGATTAATGAGGCAGAATCCCCCGTTTTGCCCTGGGTTGAACTCGCCCTGGGGAACCTCAGCCCATCGAGGTTCTGCTGTGACAAGCACGCCCGCCCCGCCCCTCCCTGCCACATCACGGACCTCCAGCCACTGTCCACTCGTGACAACACGTGGATATAAGCAAGACCACCAAAGACACCGCGCATGCCCCCAGGAGTGTGAATGCCTATTATTTCAACTCTTCGTCCACGGAGAACATGCCACTCTGTCTTTGCACGTGGCCGCCATCATGCTTTCATCGTTTAGCCCGAGCGGGTGGAGACCCCAGGCGGGTGAGCTGCCAGGCCCCGAGCCCCTGAGGGGCAGACGGGCTGAGATGTGGAGGCTCGGGAAGCTCACCGGGTGGAGCACAAGGGGAAGGCGCCCATCTGGAAAGAGCGAGCGATGTGGTTTGTCTGCGGCCATTTCTGGTCCGGAACCTGCCTGCACCCCTGTCTACCCCTCCGTGGAGGAACGCGAATCTGGGTCTGGCAATGCCCGCACCCCGCACAGCGCAGCTGCACTCACAACGGACGGGGGTGTATCCTTACCGGCGGCTCTGACGGGCAGTGTCTGACCACCCTTTCGTGCTTAACCCTTATCCCTGACCAGCAGCGAGACCCGCATCTCCCCCATCAGACCCCAGAGGAGGGCAAGGGTGGGAGGATCGGGTCAAGGTTCAGAAGGACCCCGCGCCCTGCGAGGAAACAGAGCACCAGCCACCGGCGAGTACGGATGTGGACCACGAGCTCCCGGGGGGGCCGAAGATGCCCCAGACCCGAGGTCCTCTCTGCTCAGCGCAGGACGCAAATGCGCCTGCTTGCACACTCGGGTGCGACCCAAGCCGCGGCAGCACAAACACAGGACACCGAAGAGCGAGGCGCAGGGACCGCGAGGAGCACCGTCAGAAAGGCTGGTGTGAGAGAGAAGCGTGGCTTGTGCCGGGGGTGAGGACGGGGGAGGCAGGGCTCCGCTGGGGGCAGAGCAGCGAACACAAGAGGCCCCCGGGACCAGCGGTGGCGGCTCGCCCGGCGCCCCTACCCCACGGCACTGACCTCTTTCTCCGCTCGCCATTCCTCACCTGTGACCGTGACTCGCTGACCGATCCAGCCACGCTGTGTGTGACGCAGGGCGGCGCCCTCATCACGAGTGGACGTTGCATAACCCTCAACCTCAGAAAGGAAAGCGATCCTCAAAGTCAGAGCATTCAATTTAAAAATCCAGAGTTAAGATACTGGAACTGGTGTTTTTGTGAGACCCAGCAGGGCATGGTTGCTTTCTAGAGCATTCGTGCTGCGGGTTCCAGAACATTCTTGTGGCTGGAACCGGCCTGTGCTGACAGGAAGCCGGCGTACCCGCCGTGTTAGCCGCGTGGCCCCTCCCGCTCCCAGCGCCCCCCTTCAGAACACTTGCCTCTCCCCTCGCTGGGAACAGGTGCATGTGTTTATTCCGGAAACGTTTTTACCAAAGAATCTGCCCTTGGTGAGTCCTGAACACACTAACATAAATTCAAACACCACTTCTAGTGCAAAAAGGAGTCTGTGGAGAATTTAAAAATGGACTATTAATTTCTGGTTTAATGTAACTGTTTTTAGTAAGATTGTAAAGTGCAGAGCAATGGGGTCAGAAAACTCTGGATTAAGATGAGGAAATGCAGATTTCCTTTCATTTAGCCAGTGAATTTCTGTGTGGTCTTAAAATTATTGTCTCTCCATGTTAACATCGCCTCACCTTCGTCGCCAAATAAAAGAAAAAACCCTTCATGTCTTTCTGTCCCTAGTGTGACATTTAAGGACAAATAAAGATCCACGAGGAGAGAAGCCCTGACGTTGGGGAAATCCTTCAGGCCACTGGGCGCTTCCCCCAGGTCGCAGGAAGAACCGCGTCACCTCACGAGTGTCCTGAGAACCAGATGCGGCAACAGAAAAGCTTTGCAAACAGCACAACCCTGTGCAAAATTTACCTGTTGTGACTGAAGGTGAGTATCGTCCACAAAGACCGCAACAACCATCACAGGATGAGCTCGCTTGACGTCCCCGCGGGGAGGTGCACGGACGTGTGCGTATCTGCATCGTGCACACAGGCGTGCATGTGCGTGCACACGTGCATGTTGAGTTTGTGCGTCCACTGATGTCCTGCGTACACATGCATGTCTGTGACGTCTGCATGTGTGTGCCTGCGTGATCGTCCGTGTTGTCCACACGCGTGGATCCCAGCAGGCAGGTGGAGGTGCTCCACGTTGTGAAACCTGCTATGACCAATTCTTCCGGCCACGAGGCCTCGGCCCGTCTTGTGCCACGTGGGGTATGTGCTCTGAGCTCGGTTCCTGCACACACGCCGTGTGGGGGGCGCTTCTGCCACCAGCCTGAGCCCCGGGAGCTCTGTGTGAGGAAGAACCAGTGCGTTACGATCAACTCTATGGTAAAGTGGGAAATCACGGCGAAGTCCAGTTTTTCCTCAGAGCGCTTATTACTACGTTCAGAAAGCAGGATGACACGGTGCGTAAAGTACAGCAAAGTCACTGAAAGAAAACATGACAAAATGGTTTTTTGGCAAGATCATTCATTTCTTTCATTTTCTTCTACCTCTGAGAATTTCCTAGTTCCTGCGCGATGATCACCCAGTAACGCGATTCTGACGGAGCAGAGAAAGGGTCCGTTTCTGACGTAAGGCCGGGGCGTCTGAGCTGGGCCTGGAGTACGGGGCGGGGAGGTCTGCCAATCCCAGGGGGGAGAAGCCCCTGGGGCACATGGGGGCAGAGCGAGGACACCTGCTCCTCAGGACCATGCACGGCGGGGCGGGTGGTGGTCCTCACCCCAGAGAGGAAGGAGAGAGCAGGCTCTGGGAGGCGGCCGCCTTGCGCCCCCAGTTCCCCTCCGTGGACCTGTCCAGTGTAACAGATTTCCTGCGATCATTTTATGCAGCCTCAGTTATGATCCGCACTCTGCGGCTTTGAGCCAAGACGTGAGTCTGGGGTCTTCACTCCAGCCTCCTCCCACCTTAACCCCTTGCGGAGTTGGGGACGGCGGCTCTCAGCTGCATGTCAACCGTCGGACCCAAGCACCTGCACGTACGGCTTGCCGGCCAAGCCCACAAACTCCAGGGAAGGACCGCAGATCTGTGGCCCCATGAGGTTCATACCTTAGTGGGGGGCACCTAGACGACACAGACATTCCCATGTAAGGGGGACACACGCGGAAGGCCTGGGGCTCACCCCTCCACACCCTGGCTGCTTGTCGCCACAACGGTGAGGAGGGACATGCCGGGCAAACAGCACAGGACCCAGAATCCAGCCACCATCATGACAGCAGCCCCGACGCGCTTGCCCTTAGTCCTCGGGGATCAGCCGTGGACCCAGGAGGACACTCACCGTGAGCATGAGCGGGTCCTCAGCATCTCCTCCCGCCCCTGCTTCCTTCCTGGAAGCCAGGCCTCAGCTGAAGGGAGACAAGAGGCCCCTGGTGTCCTTCCTGGGACTTAGAGTCTCTGGAGAAAGACTGTAAGTCCCTGGCAGGGTCACGGGTCCTCACATACACCGAAGCCACCCACCTGCCCCCACAGCGGCACCAAGCATTTTCACCCCCACCACTCGGAAGCACCAGTAGACGCGGGTACGGTAACACCCCAGTGTCAGTCAGATGCAGAGAGCAGCGGGACTTCTTCGTCCCAGGAATCACATCCAGAAGGAACCAGAAGGAACCACTCAGAAAGCTGAACTTGCCTTTGGTTCGATGGAGCATTTAGTGAGCACCTCCTGCATGCAGTCACTGTGGGATGCAAAGAGTAAATGCCGCGAGCACACCCTCCAGAGCGTGAAATGGGGAACACGGGCACCCACGGTCCAGGGGCCCCTAATCCCGTGAGGCACGAGCCCAGGCTTCTGACCAAGTTCCTGACCTTGTTTTGAGTCCAACGTCAGTGCAGGAAATGCAGACGGAGGATTGAACTTTTTAGGTCACACCGTTTCAGAGGTCAGCCTTTCCCACCTTGTGGAAATGCTGGGTGGGGGCCCGGGGGTGGGTCTGCCTGGCCTCCCCCAAGAAGGGGGCTGCAGGGTGAGGCACGAGGGCGTAAAGCTTTACCAGCCGCGTCTGGGCACCACGGGACGCCCGGGTCCTGGAGGGAAGTTGGTCAATAAGTGACAGCAGGCGTTTGGTCTCTGTGAATATATAATATCATAACCCATGCTGGTGGGGAGGCACATTTAATACCTAACGCTTTCTTGGTCCCACATCTGAAGGATTTCAGGAGATAATTAGGGAAAATAAAAACAGAATGGACGGTTACGAAAAGCAAATTGGAGGGTATAGAAAAATTTAATTATTCTAATGAGATGCCTCTTTGAGAGTTCTTTTCTTCATCAGGCCCAAACCTGACTATTAATTAAGTTATTCCACTAAAAAGGAGAAAAGAAATCACCTATAACTTTTTTTTTTTAAGTACCATTTTGTAACCTTCAGTCCCTTCGTTCCTACTCCGGGTACAGGGGCACAAACCTGCAATTAGCAGCCCTTTACTGCCTCCGCGTAGTAATTGCCGTGTATAGCCCTAAGGTAGTAGGAATAAAAACCCCTTTCTCTCCCTCCCGCCTCCCCACCGCCTCGGGGCCCACTGCCTGAGACCCGGACCTGGCAGGACTTGGCCTCTCGGACGCCTGGCGCTCACAGGGCAGCTCCCGCGCCGCGGCCGCTCCGCCTGGCAAACCACACGCAGGCTTGGAGACGCCCCTCCGCACACAGGGGCCGAAGCCGAGGGAGAAAGACAACCCTACAGGGCAGAGATTAGATTATCAATGATCCTGAAACTGTCTGCAACTTCAAAGGCCTCGGGGCCCAGGGGGTGGATCTGTTGCCGTGGGGAAGTCCCGCAATTATCTCGGGGTCACCAGCAGCTGAGCACTTCCCGTGCAACTGAAGCCCGCGGTCCTGGGTCCCACGCTGACACTTTGCTGGGCGGCCGCGTGGGCGGCCGGCACCTCCACCCAACACCCTCGTGTCTGTGTCCTCGTCATGGAGGATGCTGAGGACGCACCCCATCCCTCCCGAAGCTCCAGACCCCCCGGGCCTGCAGCCCACTGAGTGCCGTGGACCAGCGACCCCCACGTGGCCCGGACGGCTGCCCCACGCTGGGGCACATACAGGAACACAGGCAAGGAAAACACTCAAGTTTGGAAGCAAAGCCTCAGTGGCTGACATCACTTCCTGATTAGACGTCAGGGTTTTTTGTTGGGTGGTTTTTTTTTTTCGTTTTGCTTATTTTGGAATTTTTCCAGTGGGATTAAGGAGACTTTATTTGACCCACAGTACTTTGAACTAACCAGCACAATGGAAAATTAATGTAATGTTTATCGATACAGAGAAAAGTCCTCTGGCTAAAAAGATACGAAATAAAGAACAATTAAATTCTCCTGCAGTCACAGGACTAGTTAATGAACAACTCCCAGGTTGTGTGCCGTGCACCGGAATAAAATTCCTGCCGCCACTCTCCGGGAGCCTGCCAGGGCCTCTCTCAAGCGTACCTTCCATCCGCACGCCCACCTCATCCCGCACGCCCGCCGCCCCAGCCCCCGTGCGCAGAGCCAGGACCTGTCCTGACTGCCGTGGACACGGGAGGCCCCACAGAAAGCCAGTGTGGCGCCTCAAAGTCCCCGAGGGCCAGCGTCTCCACAGAGCCTTCCCCCGTGAGAGAACAGCCCGCTCTCACTTGCCCTGGCCCTCATTTTAATTGTCACTGGCTTGAATTTCCAAAGTATTGGTTTTTAATAGCAATTTTAATTCAGCCTCCAGGACGAAGTGGTCTACGTGGTTTCGCTTCATCATGTATGTATCTCCCACTTATAAATTCACAGTGTTTCAGTGTCGCTTCAGTAAATGAAATATATAGAAATTTTCTTTCTCATTTTGTTTCTGGGGTTTGGGGAAGGATCTCTTCTCTTGTTGTAAAAATAGCGTACAACCATTTCAAACCACTAAGAAAGCATAAATCAGTTTTCCTTTTAAGATCATGTGCTGGGGCGCCTGGGTGGCTCAGTCGTTGAGCGTCTGCCTTCGGCTCAGGTCATGATCCCAGGGTCCTGGGATCGAGTCCCATATCGGGCTCCCTGCTCAGCAGGAAGCCTGCTTCTCCCTCTCCCACTCCCCCTGCTTGTGTTCCCTCTCTCGCTGTGTCTCTCTCTGTCAAATAAATAAAATCTTAAAAAAAAAAAAAAAAAAAGATCATGTATAACCCAGCATCCAGAGGCAATCATATTTCAATCTTCCTTTTATATATTTCTACATTTTGACATTTGTCCGTGTCCTCAGAAACTCTACGGGAAAGGTAAGGTCTACGCCACAGTCCACATGTAGAAAGGGGCAGGTGAGGCCCCACGTGGCATCCTCGGTGACCACGATGAGCCGCCAGTCCACGGAGCCTTGCTCGGGGCTAATTCATCTCCGCAAGGACCCGATGTGTCAGGCACATGATCCCCATGTTACACGCAAAGCAAAGAGGTCAAGAACCCTGTCCAAGATCTCAGGCAAGCGGCGGCGAGCCAGAGCCCCCTGCCGGCATTGACAGCTCCAAACCAGCCTGCCCCCCATCCCTCCCCCAGCACGTGCGGGTCCTTGCACCATTGGTGAGCACCACGCTGTCTCCAGTTTTCCACTGTACGGATCTCATTCTCTGTGTCCCCTCCCGTCCCACCACCCAAACCGAGCCCAGAGCCTTTGACACGCAGCCACTTTCATTTATTTCACTTCTTTTCTTATGTCCAGTTGCAACAGTTAATGGTGGTGCAGGGGTGGGGGGGACAGAAGCAAAGAACCCAGGTGGTCGGTAAAACAAGGAAAGAACCACCCAAAACAGTCCTTGCATTGACAGAGGCTGATGGGCAGCGTGGGCATCCCGGGAGACCACTCTGTCCCGCAAGTTTCGGATCAACCGCTACCGCAGCCTGGAAACGGGCAAGGTCTCCTGTGACTCAGTCACGGAGCCCAGACTTCGTCAAAACAAAGGGACCCAGCTCAGCCCTCGAGCTCTGTCTGCGTGCGGGCTCAGGGTCTGCACTGTTCAAATGATGCTGGCAGACATCACTTTAAATGAGGCTCCCTCTCCTTAAAATACGTGTAACTCCAGCTTTCGGAAGGGCCAACCAACTCAGAGGAAAATAAAGAATAAGCATTCACGCCAGGAAACTAACCCGTGACCTGTGTGTCAGGCGACCATCATCCACAGAGAGTCCCTCGTGGGTGGCTGTCAGCATTACACAAACCAAGTTTAATGGCTTCTAACTGGCATCCTTGTTAGCATTTTAAGAAAAAATATTCAAGTACGTGGATTTCCCTTCCCACTTTAAAAATAACAACACCATGGCATAAAGACTACATCCTTGTTCTCCAAACAGACACGATGAACATCCTTCCCTCGCCGGAAGCCATCTGAAGTCTTCCTCGTCCGAACCACTTTAAAATTCTTTAAAAATGGAAGCCGGTCCTCTGTCCCACTGGCGTTCTCCGCTAACTCCCAGCGAGTCCAACGCCAGTCCAGACGCACTAGACATGGAATGGGTGCCAAGTCCAGAGATGGTCTGCTTTTATGTGTGTGCTTCCTTGAGATAAAATAAAACGATATGTAATCTTGAATTATGTCATGATGCACGGTGCTGTGATTTCCTGGAAAATGTGGAGCTAATCGGTTATTCATTCAGGAATTAACCAGAGCATCAATTGTCAGATTAAACTCCTTTAAAATGCTCGGTGTCCTTTTCTTGGTGTTGACACTCTAAATACACTGAGTCCTTTGTGTGTGTTGAGGCAGCAAGAGGAGAGGCTTTCTCATGTGCCAAACGGAAAAAGAAAACAAAAGTATCCTTTGCGGCCGCTGTTAGGCCGACACTTGGTGACTTGCCACAGGGGTTCAGACACTCACAGCACAGAAGCGAACCCCGCCACATGTGTGTCCGGCAGGCAGGGCCGGCCGCGCTCGCAGCTTCCACCAGCGGCTGGCGGCCCGGGGGATCACACCCTCGTCCTCCGCGCCTGCTCGTCCCCGGGGCCCCTCCGACACCCCAGCCGGGCGCTGTGTCCGCCTCGCTGGCCCCGTCTCTCTCCACATCCCTAAGCCCCGGCTGTAGAGCCGCTCTCCTTGCCGGCAGCAAATCTTAGCCCTGAACTTCTCACATACATAACCCGGAAAAGAGATCACGCTACCTAATTCTGCAAGGGTGCTACTGTTTTCTGTCCACACGGCGCTTTACACAGCTCTGTGCGTCTGCATCACTCAAGTCCCGTAGGTTTCTTCTTTCAGCCTGTATTTGGTTTGGCTGTGGGTATGCAGGGCCTCCCACCCGCCGCACCCCAAGACAGGTGCAGGGAGTGGGACCTGCAGAAATCCCTGTGGTGCCCCCACTCGGCCCCCTGAATGGACGACGAGGCACAGATCTCCATCCCAAGGCTTTGTACAACCTGGACAAAAACTGCAACTTAAAAAAGTGTTTAACTTGATGAAATGAGCACGGGGAGTTCTATGTACCTGATGAATCACTGAACTCTACCCTTGAAACTAAAAATGCACTGTATGTTAACTAAATTGAATTTAAATTAAAAAATGTTTTAAAAAAATGTTTAAAGCAGCTGGGGACACTTCAGAGATATCTGTACATTGACTTCTCTCCCCACATATTTACTTTGCTATTTTTAAAACTTTCTAATATTTATTGTGTTTCATATGGATGTTTTCAAATGTTTTCTTCCAAGATTTTTTGGAAGATGTTTTCTTCCAAGACTTGTGAGCCTTTCGAGGGAAACCTGGCTATTTTCCCCACTTGTGTGGGTCCTGCCATGAAAGTTCCTTTTTTATTCAAATCTTCCCAGGACAAATTCAAGTTCTGGAACCAGCAGCAAATACATAGGAACAGATGTGATGTGTCACGAGGAGTCGACACTAGACACAAGAGTTCTCTCCAAGACTTTTTGGCATAAATAATAATTCACACTCTCTAAGAGCAACAGGGTTGGGACAGTTACTGTCTGAGACCTACAAGGTAAGGGTGGAAAGTAGAGCTTCGTCTGTAAATCACCCAAGAAAGCTCTAACACAGAGCACAGGATTTGTGCAAAGTTTACCCATCTCAGCGTATGGCGAACTTCCAGACGTACTTGCAAGCACAGCGTCGATGACCAGATATCGATGCTTCTTTCTTCAACTGATGGTGGCCGTCATCACTGGGGATATTTAGCACATCGAGACAATGTCTGGTCCTGACAAAATGATAAATGTTCTGTTTGTGTATATTATTTTCCTGCCTGAAGCTAATAATTAACATTGTTTTGATGTGCTAAGCATTCCTAATAATGAAAGTTAAATAAGAAACCACTGGGTTGAGAACCAGAATGTCAATAGACAGAAACCAATTTTCTTAATGTTAGAAGACATTAATTGCTTAATGTGTGTTATCTGAACATATTTCACGCCCAAAAAAGTGACCACAGTGTGTGTAACGTGAAAGGTGGGAGCGTGAAGCTGTGAGGCTGACCGCTCTGAACGGGCGTTGGGGAGTCAGGTGCACGTGAGCACCGGCAGGTCAGGCCGCCTCCCGGGGAAGCCGCGTGGTTCTATCCGTGTCTCTGTCCGTCACCAAAGCCCTCCCAGGGTCCGCCTTCCGGAATTGTCCGCAGACCCCGTTCGCAGCCTTCTTCGGTAACTGTGCTTGATTTGACCCGACCGGCCCCGCGCTCGCTCACCGGGCGTGGGAGTCTCAGCGGCATGAGTGAGGTCAGCTCCGCCGGAGCCCGGGGTCTCCGCCAGCCTCCAGCAGGGGCGAGCTGGGAGGGATGTGGCACACGGGTGAGCTACAGGACTCTTTGGGTCAAACGTACCAACAGGCTCAGGGGTGACTTTCTAAAGAGGCCTTAACTGGACGCGTACCTTCTATGCTTGTTTAAAAATCAGCCTCTTATTACTCATGTTTTATGTGCCTTCAGGAGGCCTGTGCTCTAGAGAAAAATATTTCATCCTGCTTCTACTTCCAGATGAAGTTACTATTTTTATACATACACCATTCCTGTCGGCTTTATGCTTAATGATGAAAATAACAGTTCATACAATAACAAGAGCGGAATGCTTCCCACGCACCACGTCGTCCGCCCTCGCTGCACTCCGATGCGACAGGGGTCATCTGTGTTCCCGTGGAGAGAACTGGAAACAGCGGTTAACGTCCTTGCCCGAACTCGGGCAGCTGGAAGCAGCAGAGCCAGACGCCGGCCTGGAGTCTGCACTGGGCGCGGATCCGCGGCCGAGCGCTGCTGCCTCATGCACACTCCCCGGTGCCTGGCCCAGCCTGCACCAGGCCCCGGGAGGGACGGGAGCCAGGGAGCGCTGACAGCGGGATGAAGTGTAAAGCAGGGTCGGGACATGGAGGCTGAGGGGCCGTTGGCACACACGTTCCACGGCGGGCCAGACGTCAGCCCGTGTCCAGCAGGCGTCAGCAATGGGCAGGGAGCATCTCAGATCTTCACCCCCAAACCCCCTCGACCCACGTGGCCTGTTCTCCGTGGTCCCTTCGACTTCACTCTGCACCGTGACCAAGAAGGACGGGGTGAAAGGCACTGTTTGCTGGGGGGCAGCGCTCACCTCCGGCTGGCTCCCCACAAACGGGACGAGGCGTCACTGTGCTGGGCTGAGGTGTCCCTCTCGACCCCAAAGCCCTGGAGCACCGCACCCACATCCTGGCCACGGCTCCACGGGGTCAGTGGCGTTGGCAGACGCAGGCCAGCATTCGGGCTTGCTCTCCTGAAACGCCTGCCATGCCGTGGGCAGCCGCCGCTCCCCAGAGAAGGAGGCACGCATGACGCGAGCTGGACCGAAGCCACCGTCTGCGGCCACGCTCAGCTCAGACCAGCTGAGATCGACCAACTCCAGGGACCTGCAGATGCACGTGCGAGCACCCGGTGCCACGGGGACTTTGTGCTCGTCTGTGACACATGTGACAGCTCGTGGTGCACTCGGTACAGCATCAGTCCTGGGGGTCGTGTCCTTGTGGCACCAGAGAGCGTGACAGTGACTTCAGGACGAGAGAATGTGGTCCATGTACTTGCGTGTACTAGCTGTGTGCGTGCAGGACTTAGCATCTCCCAGCCCGAGTCCTTGCCAGGGGCGTGCCCCCACGAGCCCCCTCCTGCCCTCGCCCTCGCCTCTGCATGCAGCCGGCCGGCAACAGGACGCGTAGAGAAAAGGCCTTTCTAACAGAACCCCTTCAGCGGTTTCCAGCTCACCCTGTGCTGAGCTCCGGTAGGAGAGTGAGACTCTTATTCAATCAACAAACAGTTATAAAATGAGAGTGTGCTTGACATCAGAATAGCCCCTAAATCAGCGCTCTCCTCGGAGGACGCCGGACGCCGGCCTCAGGAGACGCCCACATGACTTCTTAACAATCAGCCACTTCGATCCGTTTTCAGGAAACTCAGTTGAATCCCGCTATAACAAATCCTGCCCGGACGCTCTGTATAACGAAGGGACACTCTGCCACCAGCAGAGGGAGCACCGATTTCAAATGGTCTCTGGAGCCGCCCATTTCAGAGTAGAGGGGCCTGAGCGCTGGGGGCTGGGGCGGGGGGTCAGCGGTTGGTTGGTTTTGGGGAAGATCTTAACCTCCATAAGGGTCGGGAAATCGAGAGCCAGGACAGAAGACGGAGGTGCCGCGGCGAAGGCAGCAAGCGCACGAGCACTGATGCGCCGCTGAGCGCAGGGCCCGGGCCGCCCTGCCCGCTGAGAAGGGGATGGAGGGCGTACTGCCCCCCGCGTAGCGCCCTCCACGCGCAGGAGGGGCCCTCCTCTAAGCACCCGTCGGGCGCGAGTCCGGCTCGCCACCCTCTCGCCGCCCCGTGGACGGCCCTTCGCGGACGGTCAGCCGCCCAAGGCTCCTCCGCCGGCGCGGAGCCGCAGGCAGACCCAGGACCGCACAGGCCGTGGCGGCCGCGCGCTGCGCACCGCACCCCGGGCAGCCCGCGCCCTGCGCGCTGCGCACCCCAGGACCGCCCGCCGCGCCTCGCCCTGGGCCGCGCCCGGGAGCCCTCTCGACGCCCCCGCGAAGCGCACGGTGCCCTTCCACACGGGAGCAGGAGCTCGGTCTGGGTGCGGCGAAGCCAGAAGTCGTACAGTGGTACCTGAGGACAGAGCCCCGTGTCCGCGTGCCACACGCAGTAACGCTTCCACGGCGCGGTCCACGATGACCTTGAGAGGAGGTGACGGCCGGGAGGGTGCGCCGTCTGCCCGCGGGCCGCGCTCCAGCGGCAGGCAGTCGGCGGAGGAGGAGAAACTGAGGCAGGGCAAGACAAATGCCGTAAGAGGAGGGGAGCCAGGCCCCCGGGGACCCAGGCGGAGGAGTCCCACCCGGCGGGATGGGCCCGCTCCTCGAGCCTCCCCCACCCCTCCAAGGGCAGAGGACAGCGCGGCGGGCCGAGAATGCTCGAGCTACAGCAGTCCAATAGGAAAGTGCATCTGGTGGTGGAAAGCGAGAAACCCCAGAAATTAAAGATGAGTGAAAAGTGCAGAAAGCAAGATTCTGTAATACACTCTCCTCATCAAAGGCCCCCCAGAGCGTTCATTTGGAAACAGATGTGCTTCCATATGACCAGCTTTCTCAAAGAATTTCAAAGGAAGCCCCTGACTCTGCTCAGATTTCTTAGTTATTTAATGCAGAAGGATAAATGCTCTAGAGTGTCATCACAGGACTCATTACCTGCAGTGAAATTCTCAGCTCCGTGTTTCACATACACTAAACGTAGCTTCCACCGGCAGCAGTACATAAGAAGTTATTCACTTTGCACCTATTAATGCTAAGCAGTACACAATTTGCAAATTTCAGGGAATTGTGCAAATATTTGGCATCATTGCGAGCAATCTTTAAAGGTGCTCCATTAATCTCCAGCTTCTAATTATGATGATCCCAGGAGCAATGCCATTGTTTCCAGCGAGAACTGTGGAGCTTTGTCATAAGAGGTGTCTGGTGTAGGGGTCAGTGTAAACTCAGAAAACATGCATCTATATTTAGTAACAAAGGCAAGTAAAAAAAAACTAATGCCGAGCATACAAAATTATAAAGGGAGCTTGTACTTCTAGAGTGGAAAATGTTGTAAAGTATTTTTGCTGCAATTTGCATTGTAGTTTGTAAGATTTACTGGTTCTTATTCAAGTCGCCAAAAATACAACAGAGAATTTTATACTAATTGGAACATTAATAATGCATTTCTAAGCTAAACGATGTCCTTGGGATTTCAAAGGAAATTTCAGAAATGCATGGCCGAAGTACTCTATGTACACAGACATCCTGAGCCCTTCATCAGGTATTCATTTGAATGGATTTTTCCTTCAGAATGTCCATGGGCACTCAGTAAATTGGTGGATAAAGCAAATGTATTCATGTAAACTGGTTTGATTATCACCTCTTGCCCTTCCAAATGAGGGAATAACATTCTGTGATTCTCTAACAGAAGCTATGTTAATAGCTTCTGTTCAACAGGCACAGATCCCTTAAAGATTACAGTTCTATTAAAAGCCAAACAATCATGTAACCCAGAACATTCCACAAACAAGAAGGAATCTTTAGGGTTTCCTCCTTGTCAAATGGTATGACTCACTGGAAATTTATCCAAAGACCACGATGAAGTATTACTAGTGTCCAGCCCAGGTCAGTGTCTTGTCCGCTGCGTGCACACACAATCCTCAAGGCACCAAGCTCCGTGTCCCTCTTCTTCACCTTCTGTCCAGTCATTTTCAGCCTCGTGCTGAAAACTGGCCACGTTTGAAGCGTCTCTGGAGTGAGAGACTGACCAAAGTGCTAACATCTGGGTGTGGAAGGATGAATAGCTATTATGTTTTTCTTTGTACTTCTCTATACTTAAAATGTATTTTAAAAAATTGTTTAAGACCTGTGTATTTCTGTTTCTGGTAATGCAGGTCCAGATAATTCTAGCTAATTCTCATGCTAACAGATAGAAAATCTGTTTTTAAAAAATTTACTTTGCATAAAGATCACAAAGAAAGAACACAGCAGTGCAGGACCCTGCCGACCTTGGTGTAGGAGGAGGAAAAAAATGGGGAGAATGGAGCACAGGATCTGGAACTTCTTTCCCCTAAGGGTGTCGTGCCCCCAAGGGGGCAGCCAGGAGACCCAAACATGCACAAGGCTTCTAACAGCCTCCCTGGTCTAGTGGGTAAAAAATTGGAGTTCCCACAAGGAACCTGGATATGGAATGTGAATAGATTAAAATTACACTATTCAGTGTGTTTAAATGGCTGAGAATTTTAACAGAGAAATATGCGACAAACCACCTCATAACATCAAGGCTTAACACAAGAATAAGTTTATTTAGAGCAGCAGGTCAGGGCTACCTCAGAGGGCAGCCTGCCTAGTCCCGGCCAGGCTCAGCTGTCCTCAGCTAGGCCTCCCTTCGTGTCTAGAACCTCCTCCAGGAGGACAAGGCCAGTGGAAGTATCCACATGCCTGGGCCTTTCTCCACACGGCCTCTCATCCTTCATCAGTGTGGCCAGATTACTCACGCAGTGGCTAGAGGGTTCCCGGCGTGAGGATGGAACATGGGAAGGTGCAGGCTCAGAGTTTACATGACATCACTTCCGCCAGATTCTACTGGTCAGAGCAAGTCAGGGGTGGCCCTGACTCCCAGGACAGAGAAGAGAGGGGAGAGCTGCAGAGAACTTCTGGCCACGTCCACGGCCAGAGGCTAAGAGACAGGAGGAGGGTGAAAATGGCCAGCTTAACATGGTAGAGAAATAGAGAAGACAAACTTTAAAACTCAGATATAGATACAGGACAGATAAGCTGAAGATATCAGATTGATATTATCAGATATTGATACTATCAGGTATTAGATCTGATATTATCACATGAGATCTAGCTCAAGAGAGACTTAGTGACTTGGTAGATTTGGCCAGAAGAAAACCTCCATGATGAAGCATGGAGAGACAAAAGAATGGAGAATAAAGAGGAAAGCCTGAAAACGGAGGGATTAGAGGGGGATGTCCTATATATGTATTTGGCATCTAAGAGGTAAGAGTAAAAACGTTCCAGAGGCTCTATTTGAGGAGATAATTTCAGAGAAGAGTGTTCAAAATGTTGAAAGATATTAAGCCACAGATTCAAGAAGTCCTTTAAACACCAGTTAGACAATAAAATTACACAGAAACACATTATAATAAAATTGCTCTTATGAGAGAGAGTAGGGGGAGGGGCAGAGGGAGAGAGAGAGTCTCAAGCAGACTCCCCACTGAGTGCAGAACCCAACGCGGGGCTCAATCTCAGGACCCTGAGATCACGACCTTAGTCGAAACCAAGAATCGGATGCTTAACCGACTGAGCCACCGAGGCACCCTAAAATTGCTTTTTAAAAAGAGAGAAAATCTTAAAACAGCAAGAAAAACAAAGGCATATTATATTCAAAGGAAGAAGCATTAGAATGAGGGCTGACTCCTCAAAACAATTAAAACCAGAAGACAATGAAATGATATTTTCAAATTGCTAAGAGACAGAATGGCCCCCCTAGATATCTGTATGTGGCACAGATAACCATCAGGAAGAATGCTACAATAAAGATGTTTCCAGGTAAACAAAAATCAGGAGAATTTGTTGCCAGCAAACAAACACATGAACAACCCACAATTATAATAGATGTGAGTTCCTCCTGCTCAATAACTGAGAGGATGAATGGTTAAAACATGGAGGAGGCAGATTCTTTTTAAACATTAGAACAAGACAACAAATTTCACTTGTACAACAACTGCAAACTATAGCTTATTTTCCAGTACCCAGGGAACACTGACTAAGATTCAGCTCAGTAAAAAGGCACCATTTATATTAGCATCAAGTGTACCAAATGCTTAGCAGCCACCTAGGATTAGAACTAAATCTAGTAAATGCACGACCTCTACCTCTGCACATGTGCACACACTTACATTCACTGGAAAAGGCACCAACAAGCCATTACTAGAAGAAATTACACAAGTAAGTAAATGAGGAGATACACCCACTCAATGGATGGGAAGACTCACTATATAAAGATGTCAATTCTCAAATTCCTCAAGTTGCTCTGTAAGTTCAAAGCAACCCCAATTAAGGTCTAAATAGACTTTTTGAAGACATTTCAAAAAATCCATTCGAAAACATATGGACACTCAAGGCTATGAACAAGGTGGGAAGACCTGCTCTGGAGATCATCTTATCCAAAGACAGTAATGAAGACAACGTGATATTAAAACAAGAAAGGTAAACAGACCAGCGGATCAGAAAAAGGACTCAGAGACAGGCCCATCCATAAATAGGTATTGATTATTGACAAGTGTGATGCTGAAGAGCAGTGGACAAAGCCAACAGAGGGTTTGCCAGTCTTGTCTCCATGTGGAAAAAAGAAACAGAGCCCTGCCTCACACCACACGATTTCTGAGAGATTCGAGATATAAATACAAAAGTCTAAACAATAAAAACTTCTGAAAGATTGTATTTTTAAAACTCCATGGCCTTGGAATAGGAAAAGCTATCATAAACAGGATATAAAAACTGTCTACAAAGACGAAACCTGATAAGCTGAACGACACTGAAACTAAGAACTGTTCAACAAGCGGCACCACTGAGGCCATGAAAATGGAAGCCACGTGGTGAGATGTTTGCAACAACAAAAGGGTCATGCCTGTGATGTACACAGAGCTCCGAAATCTACAAGCAAAAGACAGATGGGTCTCAAGGGTCATTTTGACAATAGGTCAGGCAAGCCATGGTGCTGTTGTGCTCTGCTGGGTCACCTGGTTGCCGTGGCAGCAGCTGGACAGCCACCCCTCTAGCCCAGCTCACCTTCTCCCTTATCCTCTGAGCTCTCAACAGAGGGTCCCACTTCTCCCCAGGTCGTCTGCATGGCAAAGTTGGAGGCTTGGAGGTGGTGGGAAACCACTTGGGTCTGAGTCTATCTTCCTGCATTCTAAATTGGACATGCAAGTCCCCCTCGTCCTTGTTGTCCCCATGTCACACCATCCAGCTGATGTCAGGCTCTGGTTCCAGGCACAGAAGTAGCAGCATTTTGACACCCTTTCATCGGTTGTACAACTGCCTAAGGCCAAAGCCCTGCAAAATGACGCCTACTGTATGTCACTCCTGGTGGTTCTGTTGTGTGCTTGAACCCTGCCATACATATTCACAAGAGGCAAACAGTGGGCAATGACCCAAATGCCCATCAGTAAAACGGAAGAGGACACCACGCTCTATCCATGTAAGGAATGCCTCATGGCATTGAAAGAATGACCTACAGTGAATCGATGACAAAGAGGAATCCGGTCATTATAAGGTTGAACAAAGAAGCCAAACAAAACAGAATGCACGCTAAGTCCACCTTATAAAGTTCAAAGCCCCACAAAACTACAACAGACCGTAGAGGTAGGAGACTGCTTACCTTTCAGGAAAACAAAGATGGCGCTCAAGCCACGAAGAGATTTTCTAGGATCCTCTTCCCTGTCTAGGTGGTAGTTAAATGGATTTCAGCTTCTGGATAGTTTACTGAAGCTTTGATGTTTTACTCACTTTTCTACATATGCATGTTATTCTTCAACTAAAAGAAAATCCAAATAGAAAACAAACAAATAAAAACTCTGATGGATGTCAAACTCCATTTGGAAAGGAAGTCTGTGCACCTGCCGGTATCTGTCCAGCCAGCGTGGGGTAGAGGGAAGAAGAGCTGTCCCCTTTCCAGCATGGACCTCTGAACTCTGCAATGACTTCTGTCAGCCTCCCGAGCACCAGACCATGCTCTACAACCTTCTTTCCCCATTTTCCTCGGTGTCTGATGCACCTATGAATTTGTCAAAACAAGCATTCATCTTACCGTTATTATATGCCCCAGTCACATTACATACACAAGGAGCCGGCTAATTAATACAAAGATTTCTCATATTTAAAAGGATTGGCCCAGGGCGCCTGGGTGGCTCAGTCATTAAGTGTCTGCCTTCGGCTCAGGTCATGATCCCAGAGTCCTGGGATCGAGTCCCGCATCGGGCTCCCTGCTCGGCAGGAAGCCTGCTTCTCCCTCTCCCACTCCCCCTGCTCTCGCTATCTCTCTCTCTGTCAACTAAATAAATAAAATCTTTAAAAAATAAAAAAATTAAAAATAAATAAATAAATAAAAGGATTGGCCCAGTGAAGGAAAGGTTCTGGTTCCTTCAGATTCACTGTACCTGAATTACCAATTCTCAGAGCATTAGAAAACTATAATATATACCCAAGATCAAGAGCCCTTGGGAAGCATGTCTGAATGGGGCTGGTGAACACACACTGCCCGCTCCTCACCTTGAGAGCCTCTGTTCCTTTTCCTCAATATTAGAAACGAATCCTATTGATTAGTCAGACTAATATATCTAAGAACAGAAGTCACATAAGCATCTCCAAAAATGCTGCAAAGGCACCTGAGAAAACTCAACCATCAGTCTTGTTGCAAACAGTCCGTGAACTATGTGAAGCTGGGTATTTCCACACACAATGCGTCTCTCTCAGTCCAAATGCCGGCACTTTTTAAACAAAGATTGTATAAATTTAAGGCATGCAGCGTGATGTTTGAAATACACACACACAGTGAGGTGACCACTGCAGTCAAGTCAGTAACACACCCATCATCTCATGCAGTTACCATTTCCTGCATGTAGTGGACACACTTGAGAGCTACTCCCTTAGAAATTTTTAAGTATATGATAGAGTGTAATTAACTATGGTCACTCTGTTGTACGTTAGACTCGAGAATTCATTCATCTTACAACTGAGTTTGTATCAGCATCCCCCCCCACCTGACCCCAGGTGACCCCCCCCCGCCGCCATTTCTGGAAGTCCAACGTTTTTCGATTCCACGTACGAGCGAGCTCGTACAGTATTTTCTTTCTGAGCCTGGCTCACTTCACTTCACATATGCACAGTAGCCCAGAAACAACCCAAGTGTCCATCGATGGGGGAGCAGATAAAGAAACTGTGGGCTATGGAGAGAGACAGAGGGACTATTACTCCACCTTAAAAGGGGGGACATCTGCAGTTTTTGACAAAACCGATGAACCTGGAGGACCGTGTGCTGGAGCCTCAGTTTCTACATCAAAGAGTGGGGAGTGGGGGCAACTTGACAAAGCCATCGGCTAGACAAAGCAGGGGGTGCTTGCAGAGGCATGGGGCCCATGAGGTGCTCTCATTCATGAAAACCCCAGCTGTCTTCTCCCCGTCACTTTGAACGGCATGACGTAGGCAACCAAATCAGCAGAGGAAAGTGAAACATCCCAGGGCATATGACTCCTCAAGGACATCACAAGCGATGCTGACGTTGCTTGGACTCGCCTCACTACTTGACCCCAGAAGCGCTAACACCAAAGCGGAGGCCAGCTGTTGCCCAGCGTGGACAGAAGCCCCAACTCCATAGTCCACCTGTTCCTTAGGCAGGACAGAGACGGGATGTCTGCTCAGCTCTCTTGATCTGTGACCTGATTCTGCAGGTGCTTCTGATCAAGGTTCTACCTGACCCAACTCCTCCAGCCCAGTTTGTACCTGGGACCCTGACCCTTCTCAAAAGCTGTCATCACTTTAGGGAGATCAACAAGTCACAAGAAGGAAAGATAGTAAATACCAGGAGACCCTCCAGCTGCTGGCACAGATAACTGGTAATCAGATCACTTCACTACCATGTCCTAATAACACAAAATAGCTCACCAGCTTCAGGATTTCATAATGTCATCTTGATTCATATTCACTTTAAGTACTTACAAAAAACTAGGATAAGAATCATTTTTCACAAGAGCCAAAATGTGAAAACAACCTGAAAGTCCACAGCCTCATAAGTGGATAAAAAGAGTGGTATATCCATCCAAGGGAATAGTATCAGCAAAAGATAGAAAGGAACAAAGTACTTACACACGCTACAACACAGATGAACTTGGAAAACATGATGCAAAGTAAGAAAGTCAGTCACAAAAGGACCGCGAGTTACGTGATTCCATTTATTGGAACTGCACACGGGCGGGGAGTAAGCGGTGGTTGCGAGGGGCTGGGAGGTTAGGGAGTACTGGGGGCCATGCCAAAGGACATGGGGTCTCTGTCTGGGGTCCGAGAAGGTGGTAGCGTGGGTGTGGGGGCAAACACACACCTGTGAATGTGCGGAAACCACTGACTCACCACGTTCAGCGGGTGAACGGTTCGGCGTGTGAGTTACATCTCCATAAAGCTGTTATTGGCATAAATGAAGACAAACCCTGGCTCTTTCTCGCTCCGCCTTGTTGGGGTGACCATTACCAACTGATGCAGAGTTGCGCAGCCTGTCTGGAATGTTTGACCAACAGGTTCTTCTCATGCATTATACATGTAACTTAAAACAATACTAATGGGCACCTGGAAAGAGGGCAAGTATTTCCATCACCCAGGGGTGAGACTGCACAGATTAACAACAGGACGGTTCACTGAAGCAGGAAATGGCTTGGTCTGCGAACACAGGAAATCTTTGTGGGAGTGCATGTGATTATCCATATACTTGTTTGCTAATTACGGCTCGTGTGAACAGCGCTGTAAGTGCTTTTAAGGACCTAAAATCAGGGCTCGGCAAATGGCCTGGCCCGAGGCAGGCGGCCAGGCGGCCCCACACTGCACGTCCAGTGCACGCGTCGTGGTAGAATGGGCTTGCACACCAGCACCAGCGTGCTCCTGGCTGGTGCAAACGTGCGCACTGTGTGTTGGGACGCTCGGCTTCTAGCCGCTTCCTGTGCCTCTTCTGCTGAGTTGGCACGGCGTGTTCCTGGAAGGACCTGGAGGGGAGACGCGGTCTGATGACCTCCCTCGCGTGGGCCGCAGCGTGACCAGGCACGTGGCCACAGGTACACGCGCTCTGTGGGGTCTGACAGTTTGTGGGTCTGTTTTTACGACCCCATCCTTGCGCTGAGCCCCAGGACTTTGGGGATAAAATGCACCTTTGCAAAGCAAAAGGGACGCATGACAAACCAGAGGCACCAGACTCACTCTGGCCCCACACCCGTTGCTCCTAATTAGGAAACCAGGAGCCGTCCTCTGGTGCCCTGTGCTCATTAGGGTTTTCAGCCGCTGTAGGACGGCTTCCCAGCGTACTGGGCTACAGACGTTTTGTAAAATCAGAGGGAAAGACTTCTTAAATTCTAAAAGTGAATCTTTTAGAGGCACGCCAGCCGGGCCCCCACGGACCCCGCGCCTTACCTGCGTCCGGCCCAAAGAAAGGACAGACTCAGGACGGTGACGTCACCAAGCAGGTAGGAAAGCCGTGGTTTCACCGTCGGCTTCCGGAACACGTCGGTCTGGCCTCCCCGGCCACGGCGAGCGCAGAGACTCCAAGCAGAGGGCCGAGGCCGAGTGCCCACGGGGATGCGATGTCCAGCTTCGCCCGCGGCCACGCGCCCTCTGAACCCTGCATGGGACCTGCAGGCCCGCGTGCGGGGTCCTGAGTGCGGTCGGGGCTCTCACCACACGAGGGAGAGAGAGAGAACCCGCAGCGTTTGCATCGACGGATGTGGGTGCGAGGTCTAGCCTGGCCGCTCGCGGTGGGCGTAGCCGCTCCTTGTGGGCGTAGCCACTCCTTTGTGGGCGTGGCCGCCCCTCGTGGGCGGGGCCACTCGTCCTGGGCGTGGCCGGTCGTCGTGGGCGTGGCCACTCG
>NW_023270854.1:1118422-1119395 GCF_011800145.1 Mirounga leonina | reverse complement strand
CCGCTCCTCGTGGGCGTGGCCACTCGTCATGGGCGTGGCCGGTCGTCATGGGCGTGGCCGCTCGTCCTGGGCGTGGCCGCTCGCGGTGGGCGCGGACACTCCTTGTGGGCGTGGCCGCCCGTCGCTGGCGTGGTCACTCATCCTGGGCCTGAGCTTGGCTTCTTCATCCACAGCGGGGGTGGCGCTGGGCCGTGCCTGTGCAGGCGCGTGGGGCGAACTACAAGGAAGGTTTCTGAAGGGTCTGCAGGAACAAGGGACACAGCAGTCGCTGCCACGTTCCCTTGGAAAGGGCTCCGTTCCTCGTCCCATCCGAGTGAGCGCCCGGGAGGGCGGAGACGGGCCCTGCCTCCTCAGGACCCTGCAACTGTGCTCTCCCGGCCGCGGGTCCTGAGCTCTGGCCCGGCGCCCCGGATGCTTCTCCTCCGGCGCCTTGGCTCTAAGCTCCGAGCAGAGCGCTTGCTTCGTGTTGCGGAGCTGAATCTGGGAATGGAAATCCAGAGCAAAGTCTGCTTCCCGCCGCATCATTGGCTCCCATCTTCTGACAGTCGGGGAGAGGAGATGGTGGGCGCCATCGGGCAGCACTTTGAGAAACAGGCCTCCCCAGCAAAATGTGGGCTCGGAGACGCAGGGAACACCCTGATGTTAAGAGGCAAATCCACCAGGCATTTGGGATTTTAGAACTCAGCAGCAGCAAAGACCGGCTGAAAGTGTCGCGGTCCAAACACTGACACCAGACTGCCACCCCGTCCTTCATCCCACTCACCCCAAGAGCTCACCAGCTTCTCCAAACCCTCCAACCAGGCCAGCATGGACTGGCCCCCACTCCGCGGAGAGCAACTTCACCATAACCTGTGCTGCCTGACGGCCAGGGCTCGCTGATCATTGGGGCTCGCTGACCACGGGGGCTCGCTGATCACTGGGGCTGACTGACCGACCGCCAGGGCTCGCTGATCATTGGGGCTGGCTGACCGCT
>NW_023270854.1:1104885-1118412 GCF_011800145.1 Mirounga leonina | reverse complement strand
ACCACCGGGGCTCGCTGACCATTGGGGCTGGCTGACCGCCGGGGCTCGCTGATCACTGGGGCTGGCTGACTGCTGGGGCTCGCTGACCATTGGGGCTCGCTGACCACTGAGGCTCACTCACCACCAGGGCTGACTGACCACCAGGGTTCACTGATCATTGGGGCTGGCTGACCACTGGAGCCCGCTGACCAGCGGGGCTGGCTGACCGCCTGGGCTCACTGACCATTTAGGCAAGTGCCTGTGTGTGGCGAGCCTCAAGTGCTCAGACTTCTCGGGCACTTTTCTGAATTGGGCTCTCTTGTTCTGATGCCCCATGACTCTGAGCTTACTTGGAGGCCACGAGCAAGCACAGAGCCCAGCATCCCAGAAATCGCTGTCCATCTACCCAAGGTTGCTCAGATGGATTATCAAACGGTCCTATCTCTGGTTTTAAAAACCACATTCGAAAAAAGTTGGTTTGTTTCAAGACTTTAAACATTTCAATACAATCTTTTCTCCTGACTCTTCTGTACTCTAACATATCAGCAAGCATAGAAATAAAGTTACTACAAACAGCTGGCCCAAATTATTCTTCCAGTTTATCTCTGTAAACACCCTCTATGGGTTGCAGAATATGCATATTTTCTATGCTCCACATTTGGCTCATAGATATTGTTGTGAGCACTGGATAGTATGGTTAAAAATGTTTCTCTTTCATTTCTGAGTCTTTAATTTTATGTTTGAGCTCTGCATAAAAATAGCTTGTAATTGCTTTTTGACAGTAATAAGCCTAAGATTGTGACTCAAAAATTTGAGATATTATGTTCTTTTGTAATTGTATTCAATGAAAACATAGTTCAATGTGGAGCTTAAAAAAATCCCAGCTTGTGCGGCCTCCCCATTCCACTGCCAGCATTAAAGTTACAGCTGAAGTTGAGTCGAAGTTGGTGCACCAGGCAGACCCATCAGGCCCACGCTTACTTCCTGACGAGCTCATTTCTACCAAGAGAAAAGCTTTCTTTGCAGAAGCTACAACGGAAAAAGGAGAAAATTTAGAAGCTTCCATCACTCTGTCCTGCATCTTGTGGCAGCAGGGAGCTGGCAACAGAGAGAGCAAGTCTCTGACTTCATCGAAGGTTCAAACCGACCGGAGAGTTCATACATCACACAAAAGTGGATAACACAAGCAAGATAAGGTCAGAAATTAAAAGCCAAAAGTGTGCAAAGCTTTCCAAGCATGAATTGAGATTGATACTGCTGTAAGCAGCAAAGACAACACCCAGAGATCATGTGAGGTATTAGGAATTGGCTCACATGTTTTTCAGGGAAGCAGAAATCAAATAAAATATTCTAGAAACATGAGAGAGAAATCTGTTAATGAAGTCCCATAAATGTCAAGACTGCATAGACTTCTCATTTATTCTTTGGTTGTCAAACTTAAATTTCTCCCATAAACCACAGGGGCACAGATACCCCTCCTTCGCATTTAAAGTAACAGCATTGAACAGGCTGCCACGAGGGGCTCGGGACTCAGGCGGCCCCCCAGGGTCCAGGGCCCGCTGCTCTCCTTTCCACTAAATTCACATCACTGCCATTTTTCTCAGCAGCGAGAAATAGCATAGAATCATTTCCACGCGTGTCAGACCTCATCTGAAAGCCAGGAGAGACAGGGTGCAAGCCACTGGAGCCCCAGGGAACACAGCGTAACTGAGCCATGCTTCCCCCCTGGCCAGCGTCTCTGGTGTGAGGGTCGGAGCTCTAGCAGGTGGACATCACCACGTGTGGGACGTGTGCTCCCCATTTCAGGCCAGGCCAACAAGCGGGACCCCCTCCACTGCCAGTCACCTCCACCAGAAATTGAGCAGAGCAAACAAAATCCTTCTTTCTAAGCTTCAAAACCAATGGAGTAAATGTTTCCATGTTCAAAATGGAACCCAATTCATGGGAGACAAACTTGCATCTAACAACATGCACTTTTAAATACTGTGCATACGTGTGCCTGCCGTGGGCGGTGAAGGCACGTGCTCGTGGCCCAGTCGGGCCAGTGTGGGGGATGTGAGAGTGGCAGCCACGACGCCCATGTACCTGCACGCTGCAAAGCTCCACGTCGCCGTGTGTGGCCTCCTTTAGGAGACAGATGCCTGGAGTTCACACAGCCCAACATTTCCTACATTACGTGTATCAGCCTCGAGGGGATTACTTTCCTGGCTTCTTCTGGGTAAGTACTTTGCTTTTTACCCACGACATCACATAATACTAGTTGCGATAAAAAAGCAAACCCCACATTTTAATGATTCAACATATTAGAAGTTTCCTCTCACTTATACAGCCATCCAAAGCAGTGTTTCCTGGGCAGACCTCCTCCTGTCCCACGGGCCCCCACCCTCGAGCCTGGGGACTCTCCGCATCAGCCAGAGGATGGCAAGCTGAAGCCCCAAGGAGCCCCTACTTCCCTGCAAAGCCTGCCTGCATGAGGCACAGGTCAGTTTGCTCATACAGCGTCAGTGGCCCCACCTGGACACATGGGCGGGTAGCTACAGGCTGGGAGGGGACGGTGAGCTCTGGTAGATCACCCGCCATTTGCCCCCATGCTGTCCATTTCTATTTTATTTTTTGGAATTATTATTTTTTAAAAATCCTGATAAGGTATGTTTCAAGATTTCTAATATTGACCACTTGGTGCTGTTCTAAGTATTTGAGTCCGATGCTCCTGATGAGTGAAATTCCACGGGGCTGACCACAGTTTTTAGGACCTGTGCTCAGTTTCCTACACCAAGGGTTCTGCTCCGGATGAGAACCGTGTCCTACAATTAGCATCTACTTGGCTTGAAAGTGCTGATGTGATGTTGGTCCTTCCTAAGGCACCATCTAGACTCCAGATCCCGTCTGAGGTGCCGGCGTCCACTCTGAAGGGTTTGCAGCTGCAAAGCCACGGCCACGTCACTGCCTCACTGACTGGCTCCATCCTTTCTCTGGGGATTTTGGGGTTTGGGTTCTCTCATCTGCCGAGCCGGAGCCCCTCAGCGCTAGAATCCGGTGGGAGAATCAACTCTTCAATGAGACTCCTCCGGGCAGGGTATTTGGGGCCTTAATAAGTGTCCTCTGTGTCCCGTGGACACACAGCACGACCCAGGCCCAGGCTGGGCCACAGCGCCAACTGTGGAACCGCCTACTTGCTGGACAGACATATGTCTCCCTGTGTGTGGCTTCCCAGCCCTGCGGACTGGCCATTTGCATAAATACCATCTTCTCTAACTGCCAAATACCAACATCTCTATCAGTATTCAGAGTTTGCTTAGGATTTTTTGTGTTAACAAAAAAACACCTTTTCTACTAAAATGAACAATTTGGAATTATTTTGCCTGTACGCCCTGAATGTCTTTGTCTGTCTTGGTGGCATGGACTCCTGGGGTCACATCACCTCTCTCTCTGCCTGGGGTGCAGGTCTCCCGCCCGCTCTGGGGGCCAGAGATCAGCAGACACACACACAGCAGGGCACTTAGGCTCATTGTGCAATAAGGGAGTCACTCTTAAAATTTTATAAACGTTAATATAGACATTTAACTTCAATTTCTCTGAAAGTTAAGCAGGAAATGCCGATTCTCCAAGTACCACTGCCAAATGCTCACTTTTATACGGAAGCTTTAAAATGTAAGGGATTGCAAATCTAATGCCATATTCATGCTGCAAATTATTCTCCTTGGCATTGAAGTATCCCTGCAATTATCCCCACAGTGAAGTATTACAAAGAATCCCTCGAATGTTTTGAAACAAAATTTCGAGGCTCTTCAGGATGCCAGAAGTCGAGGGGTGGGCCATCATGTCTGTAACTCATTTTTATTATCTGCTCAACATTCCTCCAGAATGGTTCGTTCTGTATGTCCTGCAGTGTGGATGTTCGCTTCCCCAACACTGGCAGTAATGATGAGCAGCGCCGGCGTCCTCACCCGGGGCTGGACTTCCGTGCTCCACAAAGTGTTTGCACCTCCTCCAGCCCCTGAGCACCTGGCCAGGTGCACGTCGTCTCTCTCCACCTCTAGGCAGTGCCTAACTTCAGGTCTTAGAAACTCACTTACCATTAAATTAGCAAGCCAGTCCGGCTGCCAGCCGCTACTGAGCATCGCGTACTGAGGATAAAGATGAGAGTGACAAGCACAGACTCTGCCCTTAGGAAACACACTCTAGAGAGGACAAATGACGTCCAACAAAATGGCGAGTACTCAGTAGAAGAGGAGTGGAGTGAGGATTCAGGGAGCACAGGTAGGTCAGCAAACATACACCCAACAAGGGCAAACCTACCACGGGCATGGGGTCTGCGCCCTAGGAAAAACTGAAGATGTGACGTCATGTGAGGTCCAGCTTCCCCGGCCTTTCTGAATAAGGCCCTTTCAGCAGAGTACTGGGCTCTGCAGGCTTTGCTCCTGGTGCCCAAACCAGGAATGTGACGGGCATCCTGGAGTCTGCCCTTCCTCTGGCCTCTCGGTCAAATCAGCACCTGAGACCAATGCACTCTGTCTCCTCAGTAACTCTCCAGCCTGCCGCCCCCTCCTGCTGCAGCTCCTGACTCACTGTGCAGGTGCACACCAGGGACTCTCGCCGGCGAGATGCAGTTACCGGCCCTTCACACTGCTAGCAAAGCGGGGAGCGTTTGGGTCGTGTCGGTCAGAAGGCAGGCTCCAAACGCAGGCTGCCCATGCTCAAAATCCACACACCGCCTGGCCAGCGAGTGACCTCACACAAGATGCACAGCCTCTCTGCGCCTGAGCGTCTTCCTTGTGGTCAAATTCAGCATCAATCCACATGTGTGACGATCACTGACATAAAAATAATCTCAGTGCATGGCCCTCAAATCCAAGCCCGCAGTCTGGCTCCCCATCCGTGGGTGAGAACAGTTAAAGCTGCTATTCCCAGGGTCGCTCTAAGGCAGAGGGACAAGCCTCACTGGCTTGCAGAGACCTGGAACCTAGCATACACAAGAAACCGGGCCACTTCAAATGCAAACTTCCCGTTACCCCAGGGTCAGTCACTGGATCCAGTCCCCCAGCCTCCCGCTAGCATCTGCTGGGCTCCACCATGCGGTGTCTCGGGGGAGGGGTCTGGAAGGGGGGCATCCCCAGGAGGCCTGGGGCTCCTGATGGAGGGCCTGCCGAGAGCGGTATGGGGCAGGAACTTGTGTGGGTTTCTGTGTGTGTGTGTATGTGTGTGTGTATCCTTTCTTCTTCTTCTTCTTTATTTTTGCTGTTTTGTTGTTTTTGAGAGATGGGGCAAGGCTGTAAAGAGGAGAAACATCTCTAACATTGCAGAACTTTGCAGCCCTCCCCACCTGTTGTCTCCAGTTAACTCATCTTCGTTCCAGTTAACTCATCCAGATTCCCACACCTGCTCATGAAATGTGCATCCAGGGTCCACACAACTAGAAACTAAGAGGAAGAGCTCGTCTCTGTTGTGCATTTCCAGAGCCTCGGCATCGGATACCTGCGACCATAGAAGAGCAAAAAAAGAAAGGAACTGCCTGATGGAAGAGTCTAGAGCTCTCCGGTTTAGTCTTTGCATCTTGGGTGTCTGGGTTTTGCTTTTGTTTCACTTCCGTGAAGATGCAGGGGTGTGTGTTGAGGGGTTGGGGGAAGGGAGACAAGAATTGCCCCTTGTAACATTAAAGCACCATTTCGGGGGATGCCTGGGTGGCTCAGTCAGTTGGGCATCTGCCTTCGGCTCAGGTCATGATCCCAGGGTCCTGGGATCCAGTCCCACATTGGGCTCCCTGCTCAGCGGGGAGTCTGCTTCTCCCTCTCTCTCTCCCTGCTCGTGATCTCTCTCACTCTCTCTCAAGTAAATAAATAAAATCTTTAAAAATGAATGAATGAATGAATGAATGAATGAATGAATGAATGAATGAATGAATGAAGAACCATTTCCATCGGCCACCCTCCACCCCACACCAACCATGTGGTCCGGATGGTGCATCCCTGAGCCAGACGGAACCTCAAGGCCAGTCAAGCAGAGCCTAAGACCCCCTGACTCGGTTACCGTGCTTGCACAGTATTACACGATGCGGTTCGGAAACACAGAGACATCAGGTAACACTGGAGATTTTCAGCGGCAAGCTGGGCCGCAGGCCTGGAGCCAAGAAGAAGCCCGCACGGCTGCCACCTGGCCACGCTCAATAGCTCTGTGAGGTCCGCGGGGTGTCTGTCCAGCCAAGGGCACGAGGGTCCTGAGGGAGCTCACCCGCAGTGGCCACACGGAAGCCACCAGAGGCCCTGTGTACTGAAATGCCGTGTCACACCAGGTTCTTCACTGACCTCGGGAGGTACAAACTGGAAGAATTTTTTTTAATTCTCAAGACTCTGTACAGTTAAAACAGGAGAAGTTTCCTCAGCGTAACAGAGACCCGGGATACTCGGGGCCAAGCCTGTTGGTCCGTCCACACCCGAGCGGGGGCCACACGTGCCAACACCGCTATGAGCTGTGTGCTCTGGAGAGGGAAGGCCAGTGTGGGGGGGGGGGGCGGTGAGCAGCACGTGTCATGAAATTTGAGGATCACGTGAATTGGGGAGACGTAAAGCAAACGGTGAAAGTTTAGCCAAAAGTCAGAAAGGCATGTGTGAACCCATGCAGCTGAATAGAGTTTATTTAAATATAAAAACTCTGTGTGGAGAAAACAGGCTGCAAAGGGGCAAAGGAGTTCCTCAGCGTGCACAAAGCCAGGAGCGCCCAGCCCAGATGGCGCTCCACACCCACGGCGGCCACAGAGGCGGGAGCCACGTCCAGTCCCGTCTGTTTCAGGGACATCTGGCATCTTCATTCAGTTTAAGAACAAATCAGGGGAAAAGAAACTAAAATTTAGCTGATTCATACCGATGTTGACTTGGTTAAAATAAGTAATAACTAGGAAAGTTCTGTTCTCATAATAGCGAGGGATCTCTAGAGTAAAAACCCAAACCAAACAAAAAGGCTTGGGTGCAGCAACCAGAGCGCTCATAACATGGATAGGATGACACTGAACACCAGAGTTGGCACCAAACATCGGGAACCTTTCCTTGGAAAATGCAGGTTGTCTATTCAATTGTCTTCCGAGGAGAAAAGAAAGCAGCCCCACCATCTCTTAGAGTTTTCCAAGTCCACTAAATAAAACACTAAAAATAGACCCTGGCGGAATCGGGCATGTAAGCCCAGGGGATGGACCCAATTACCTACTGGTTCTTTTCCACCATTAATGACTCTGTTCCTCACTATTATTTTATGATGCTAACCTCTCTGTCTCCCGCAGCTCAGCACACCCCACACTTACCTACCAAGTATTGCAAATTGTGCTTAATGACACAAAATAGTAGATCCAGGAGCACCCTATTTCTTTTCCATCTACTCTTTTAGTACCTGATGTGTCCTTTCAAGGTGTTTCTATCTGGGATGGTAATAAAATATTTAATGAATAGATCTGTGGTTGTACCCGATGTGTCCTTTCAAGGTATTTCTATCTGGGATGGTAATAAAATGTTTGATGAATATATCTGTGGTTGGTGTACAATTAGACATTCAAGTAATATAGAATTCAAAAAATAAAATACAAATTCTAATCTGTTTTTTTAATGTAACATTTCCCCTTAATTCCTGCCACACTATTGAATCTTTTTCACAGAATTTTGGGCTTTTGTGATATTAAACTGAGTTTAAAAGATACTTTCCAGGGGCGCCTGGGTGGCTCAGTCAGTTAAGCGTCCGACTCTTGATTTTGGCTCAGGTCACAATCTCTGGGTTGGGAGATTGAGCCCCGCATCGGGTCTGGGCTGAGCGTAGAGCCTACATGGGATTCTCTACTCCCCCTTCCTCCCCCTAAAAAAATATATATATATTTTTTTTTTTTCCCATACTAAAAAGTAGGGGAAATACATTTTGATAATGTCCATCAGTGTGCCCCAGTCTTAACATCGCTCCGCTACATATTATAAACCTGAAACTTTGTTGATGGTTTCTGATACAATGTAGCTCACAGATGAAATCAGTTCTGGAATGTATAAGATATATCTGGTTCTCAAGTGTAACATCATTGCGAAACTGCCTTCTCGGACTCTGTCCAGCGGAAGCTACTTGTGGTGAGATGCAGTGGGGGTCTACGGCAGCTCCTCTCATGTGCCTGCGTCCCAGGGTCAACAAGAACAAACCCGCCCCAGCTCTCAGGTGAGGCGTGAGGGGAGGCCCCCCCACTTTCCACTTCCGGGGCCTCAGATCTCCACCCCACAGCCCCGCAGCCGGGCCCTTCCCCCCGACCTCCGCATCCACAGCTGTGAGTCCAAAGACTGAACGCGGAACGGCCATGCAAGCAAGCTCGCCATCTGGCACCCCCTTCCTCTTCCACGTGCTGCCCCTTCCCCGGCGGCCACTGAAACTGTCCCCTCCCTGCTCCCCAGCCCAGCGTCCCCTGGCTCTCCTTAGCTCCTCTCCAGCACAGTTTAGCTCCACTCCTGACACCACTCGGGCCTGGACGAGTTCACCCTGGATTCTCGTGCAAGGCTAACTCTCCTACTTGTGTAGAACTTCCGATGCCTCTTCATAATTTTAGGCTGAAGAAGGGCTTTCCAAGTAGGGCAACAAAACCAGAAACAGTGTGCATTACAGCTAAAATCATCTGCATTAAAAACAAAATGAAACAAAACAAAACAAAAATGCAAAGATAAACAGTACTTGGGAACATTTTTATAACATGTATTAAGAAAAGAGCTACTGTCTTTGTATATTTCATACATTAATATCCTTACATTAGATTTTACATCAGGAAGAAAAATATCAACAGGTAACTGTACTATTGAATTTAGTTTGGGGCCATATTAAAAATTTACAGGTACTGAATTAAAAAGAGGTCTTTGGTTTAAAAATGTTTTTAAAGGAAACAAATAAAATAGTACTGTATGATTTGACCCTATTTATTTGCAAGCACGCGACAGTGTAGGCAGGGGCTATCTCCAGATGCTAGAGCTGTGTCTTTTTTATCCTCCTTATTGTTCCTCTCTACTTATCTGTGTATCTTCACGGTTTTCCAGTCAAAGCCCCACCTTCCCAGACTTTCCTTGCACGTGAACCTAATGCTAGATGCCGCCCCTCTCACCAGCCTCTCCCCCTTACAAGCCCCATGAGCCACTCACCTTCCTGGGGACACCAGGAACAACCCTCCAGAGCACACCAAACACAGCAGCTCTCTGCCTGCCCCTTTAAAATACCCAAAACCTTTATGAGCGTGCCCCCCCACCCCCCACCCACCCCCCCACCCCCCCGAGCACGTGAGGACCACAGCAGAGCGTGGCAGCTGCGCGGGTGATGGGGAGGCCGCAGGACGCAAGGTCGGTCCCCACTCATGTCACCCCCTGCTATCACCTGTTACCACTCCCTCACCTCTCCCCCCACCAGGGCATTGCGCACATACGGGGCTTTTTTGATGGGTTTATGGAGTGATTAGCTACTAATCTCACCAGTTACTCTCACAAGCAGAGAGAGTATAGTCTTGTTTTGAAGTATTCTGAGGACTTCAGAGTATTCTGGAAGAGAGAGCCCCCCGTAGCCCCCATGGGCTGCTGGCTGGTCCTCGGCCGCAGCGTGGATGCCCCACGGGAGAGCAAGGTGTCGGCATGACTGGGTGTCGACCTCGAGAAGTAGCAGGAGTCTGGAACAACACCTGGGACCCAGTGTAGGTTGTGTCTCGGCGGAGAGGGCAGCGGCCCAGGCCCCGGGGCGGGTGACAGAGCGCATGGGGCATCCTGCCTCAGCCTGAGCAGTCTCTGACAGGGCTGCAGGCAGGGCCTCGGGCAGGGCTGGGAGGACAGGGCCCTGGGGCAGGGCTGGGAGGACAGGGCTGGGAGGGCAGGGCCATGGGCAGGGCTGGGTGGGTAGGGCCATGGGCAGGGCTGGGTGGGCAGGGCCTCGGGCAGGGCTAGGAGGGCAGGGCTGGGAGGACAGCGCTGCAGGCTGGGCTGGGTGGACAGGGCCATGGGCAGGGCTAGGAGGGCAGGGCTGGGTGGGCAGGACCATGGGCAGGGCTGCAGGCAGGGCCTCAGGCAAGGCCTCAGGCAGGGCTAGGAGGGCAGGGCTGGGAGGGCAGGGCCTCGGGCAGGGCCTCGGGCAGGGCCTCGGGCAGGGCTGGGTGGGCAGGCGCTGTGAGCACCTCTCCCTGACCCAAACACTAGGGTTGCACCAAACAGTGACCAGTGATGGTCCTGGTAAGACGGTGTCCTCCAGGAAGACTCCCTCCCCTCTGTCACCTGGAGGAAGCTCGCCTTACACTCCCCATCACTGTCCAGAGCAGCTTCTACTCCCAAGAGAATGAAAGCTGAGCCCCCAGGGGAAATCACCGGGTCTCACGGCGCTCCAGGGCTGGGAAGGGAGGACAGGAAGTAAGGAAACAAAGAAGCCTCTGTAAGATCTAGCTGCCTGGGATGGCAGGCCAATAGGATCGCGAAGTGAGCATGCTAGTTACCGCGCAAGCAGGGAGGGAAGAAGGGGCAGAAGCAGGACTCCCGGGCTGGGAGGAAGGAGGGGAGCTGTGTTGTTGTTGAAGCAGAGAGCTTGGTGAGTAGGTGCACAGCGCAGTGCACAACCAGGACCGACGTTAGCGGGGAGACTCGGGGAGAAGCACGCTGCCAGAAGCCGCCAGCCTGGGGAATGAGGACGAGGCTAAGGGGGAAAGGGCCCAGCATGAGAAGAAAGAAGGGCCGCTCTCACAGTAACAGGCTGCTGACCGCAGAGAGCGAAGTCCTCGCTCACACGCACCACGAGGCCCAGCTCCCAGTCCTGCTCCGTCCCCACAGACGCCTGGCCCTTCTGCTTGCGACCCTGCAGGCTGCCAGGAGCGGCCTGGGGGCCAAGGGGGCCCCGTGTCGGAAAGCACTGCGAGTTTTAGAAATGAAGGTGAGAAGTGGATGCAAAATGAAGTGTTCGCCAAGTCAGAAAGACCTTCGTTGCCGGCGTATTCAACCTGCATTTCCACATCTGTCTGCAGGATGTTTCCAATAGAAACACATTCTACTTTAACATTACCTTTGAAATTAAAGTTTCCAGAGCCTTACGATGAAATTTATGTCAAATTAATTTCTGGGACTCAATGAAGCTTAAAATGAATTCATAATGAGGTGCATTTAAGAGGTGTATATAGGGGTTTGGGGGACCAATCAAAGAGGTCCCCTACCTGCCGTTAATTCTAATTCCATGATTATGACACATTCTTTCCCAGCACAGCACATAATGTAAGGAACGACACGCTCTTACAATTACTGTATATGCAGAATGTGCGGCCAGATGGAAGCCAAATATTGCCACACCATTATTACCATTATTATTATTATTATTATTATTATTAGTTAATTGGGTATCAACAATGTACACACTTATAGGAGACATAATGAAGAGATAGTTCCTATGCTGCAGATTTATAATTTAATTTAGACATTCTTATAATTCCAATATAACAATGCAACCTAAGAAAATGATTGTCTCAAAAGTGCTAAAAATACGTGCTTATGATTCCTAATGACCTCTGCATGCTTCCCATTGAGTACGGATGAAAAGTAAAATTTAAGAGGCTATGACTTCATAGAAAATAGGTATTTTCCATTCTTCATATGAAAATATTAAAACTTTAAGGGCATGTCTTAAATAAATTTAGTCTCTTCAGCAAATAAAATGTGGAGTGTTATAAAAATGCTAGGAAATGTGCACAATTCCTTAATCCACTTATCGTGTACCGGGCTCTCAATTTCATGATTATTACATTTGGGCTGAGAAGCTAAAAATAGAATATATTGTTTAATTTAGTTCAAATCAGATTCCTAATGATATATTTGTGTGTTCTATGTTCTTAACAACACACATTCAATTGTAGCATTTGCGTCCTGGGCATATTCATGAAGAGGCTTTATCCCACGGGGATTTTGAGAAAAGGCCCAGTGAAGACAATTCAACTACTTCCTGTCCTCAGCCAAGCCATTGGTGAAACAAGCCGAGCCTCCTCTGAACAGTCTGGGCCACACTCTCGGGCTGTCACATGCATGGGCCCCAGAAGTAAGGTGTACGAGACAAGTCACTGTTTACAGCTACTGAGAGATGCCACCTACAAAAGATAAATGTTCATCAAAAAACACACAGTATCAGGGCACCTGTGTGGCTCAGTCAGTTAAGCAACTTCCTTTGGCTCAGGTCATGATCCCGCAGTCCTGGGATCGAGCCCACATCGGGCTCCCTGCTCAGCGGGGAGCCTGCTTCTCCCTCTGCCCCTCCCCCTGCTTGTGCTCTCCTGCTCTCTGTAAAATAAGTACATAAAATCTAAAAAAACAAAACAACAACAACAACAACAAAAAAAACACAGTACCTTCTTCTTCCTCTTTTTTTTTTTTTATGTAGACTCCACACACAGCGTGGAGCCCAATGCAGGTTTGAACTCACAACCCTGAGATCAAGATCTGAACTGAGATGGAGACCAAGCCCCCACAGTACCTCTTTCTGAGGAATGAGATTCCTCCCCTCCAACACCTGCACTTCCACCAACCATTGGAATACTGCCAATCACATCGTTCGTGGGATGTCATCATAGTCATATATTTAGATGTACAGACCCAATGTCACTGAGGTCTGCAATGCAGGGAATGAGAGAATTGCCTGATGGTGCAGGTAACTCACATGCTAGACGTGAATCTTGAGAGTGACCACACAGGATTTGTGCTCACGGCAAGGAGCTCAGGGCCAGCATCTGTGGGACTTGACAGCACCTCTGGCCTTCTTGTCACGCTTTCCAAGTCTGCCTCTACTTCCTCCCATACTGACCTTTCCATTCTGTTTATTAATGTTTGGTTCTTTTAGATGAAACCTCAAATCCTTTTTTGGAACAGCTCATGATATAAATACATATTCAATTAGCTAAATAAAATTCTAAATGCTCATTATTTCCTCTGTGCCGTGTACATAAAGCCTACTGAACAGCTACATTTTTTGATTAACTAGATGCACCGGATCTTCATTTCAATACATCAAAATACCAACAATCTAAATTAATAAATATTTAATTAGATAGCTATAAAACATAATATCAACTCACCTCATTAATTGTTCCAGCGGGTATTCATAAAACTCTCAGTGCTTCGGAGCACAACTCATACATGGCTAGATGTTCTCACACCCAGGAATTCCTAAGCTCACACCAGCTTTGCCAAGAAAGCTGCTCAATTATAATTTAAGCCAGAGACTACTTTTTGAAAAATTATGGACCCTTACATATTAACAAATTCAAACATAGTTATTTCTAGGAACCGGAACCTGATACTGGGGGGGGGGGGGGGGGAAGCTGTAGCTCAGCAAGATAACAGCCCCAAAATCAGCAAATCAGAGCATAAAATATGCACATGCCTGCTACTTGCCATGAAAGCACTATCTAGACAGCTCCTCGTGATCCTCTCCTGCTGCCCCGGCCCCTCCTGTCCTGACCCCGGCTCCTCCTCTCCTGCCCCCGGCCCCTCTGTCCTGCCCCCGGCCCCTCCTATGCTGCCCCGGGCCCTCCTGTCCTGCCCGGGG
>NW_023270854.1:1058863-1104875 GCF_011800145.1 Mirounga leonina | reverse complement strand
CCCTCCTCTCCTGCCCCGGCCCCTCCTCTCCTGCCCCGGCCCCTCCTGACACAGCTCCAAAGCCCTCTTGATACAACTCCAGGCCTGCATGATGCAGAACCAGGGCTGGGAATTTGTGGCCAAGGAAAGCCTCATTTTTAACAATTATTTGACTGCTGCAACAAGATAGATACTTGTCCAAAACATTCCTAAAACAGAAGCCAATAAAAATATGTTTCCAAACAACGCTGCCATCGTAACAGATAACAGCAAAAACCAGCCAGAAAAATGTTTTCTGACACTTCCAAATCTTCAGTGTTGGGGTTCTTTCAAGCATCTGCTTCCATCTAGAGAAAGTGTCACTTTGTCCCACCCCCTGGCCGGGCAGGAGGAAAGGGCCTCGGGATGGTGTTCAGGGTTCACACACTGTGCGGGCCTCCCTGCAGCCCCAGGTCTCTGCCTCAGGGGCTGGAACCGGACGGCCCTATATACCCCACAGACAGGTGGCCAGCCGCTGACACCAGGATCGGCTCGTTCACAGATGAAGTGCATGCTTTTCCCAGGGAGGCTCCCGAGGCGCTACGGTCTCAGGGTTAGTGTCCCCCCAGAGTTCATGTGCTGAAACCTTACCCCCCAAGGTGTCAGGAGATGGGCCTTTGGAGGTGAGTAGGTCTTGAGGGTGGAGCCCTGGTGGGTGGGATTAGCACCCTTGCCATGGAGACTCCAGAGGGACCCCCCACTCCCACTGTCACAGGACATTCCAGCAGTCACCACGAGAAGCCTGGGACCCAGAGGAGGGTCCTCACCCACCGACTGTGCCCGCACCCAGACCTCAGACCTCCAGGTTCCAGAACCGTGAGCAGTAAGCGTCTGGTGGGCAGCCTGCTCTGCCGAGACATACGGTTTCCCAGATTCTTTCACCGAAGATTCCAAACCATGGCTTCAGGAGCCATGTGTTAAAATTCAACGTCCTCCAGGGGCGCCTGGGTGGCTCAGTCGTTAAGCGTTTGCCTTCGGCTCGGGTCATGATCCCCGGGTCCTGGGATCGAGCCCCACATTGGGCTCCTGACTCAGCAGGGAGCCTGCTTCTCCCTCTCCTTCTGCCTCTCCCCCTGCTCATGCTCTCTCTCTCTCTTTCTCTCTGTCTCAAATGAATAAATAAATTTTAAAAAAATACAATAAAGGGGCGCCTGGGCAGCTCAGTTGTTAAGCGTCTGCCTTCGGCTCAGGTCATGATCCCAGGGTCCTGGGATCGAGCCCCGCATCGGGCTCCCTGCCCGGTGGGAAGACTGCTTCTCCCTCTCCCACTCTCCCCACGAGTCCTGCCCTGTTGTGTCTTTCTCTCTCTCTGTCAAATAAATAAATAAAATTAAAAAAAAAATTCGACATCCTCCAGTGGAGAAGGTCCTTCAAATGTGCCACTGATACCTCAGCACAAATTTGAGTACACATTCCAGCTGAGACCCCACACAGACAACCCACCCCCAGAGACACAGACGCAAAGCAGGTACATTTTGATCTTGGAAACTGAGCCTAAGCACACAGGGCCCTGGGTCCACGCTTGGAGACTCTGCCCAAGTGAGAAACCGGCCGACAGGCGTGTCCCTTTTCCATCACACTGCCGGGCGGCGGCCCCCAGTGGGCAGTCACAGCTGTCTAGGGCCTCACTAAATATGCCTCCTACCTGTCCCCGGGCCAGGAGCTCTCAGCTGGGGCCCGGGGTCCCCAGAGGGCCTGGAGCCAGAACCGCCGGAGCAGTGGCCGTGCCATGTGTGGGCGCGGAGCTGCACCACCCAGCCCTCCGGCCAGGAGCCTGACCGCCCCGCAGCCGCTGCCCCGTGCCTCTCCCAGCCGGTGGCTGTGCTCAGAGGGTTCTAGAACGGGGCCGTCTCGCCCAGCACAGGACCCTCACGCAGGCCAGCTCTGCTCCGGGGCCCCCACGATGCTGAGGCTCTTCCTCCCGTCCTCCTTGCTCACAGACCTCTCCCTATAGCGCATCTCCTCCCTCAGCTCACCCTGTCCCCGCCCCGTCACACTCTCGGTGTCTGCTTCCCAAATAACCCAAATGATGCTGGGGGGCGGGGTTGTGATTTGTCTCCACGTTTCTAGCCCCCAGCTGAGACGGCGAACATCTGGGGGCGGGCACGGCAGTGCCCATGACTGTGTCAGAGGAGGAAACCGCACGTCTGTCCCCGTGGCTGGTTTCACAGCTGCGGCAGGTAACGGACCCGGAAGTGCCGCTGATGCTCATCAGTACGTGAGGGCATGACAGCCACCAGCTGCGTCTCGTTATAAAATCACTCACTAACAATGCACGGGGGGGGCGCCTGGCTGGCTCAGCGACTCTTGATCTCGGGGTCGTGAGTTCAAGCCCCACACCGGGTGCAGAGCCTGCTTGTGCGCACGCACGCACACACACACGGTTTAGGATACATTGCATATATCAACTTGTTTCCAGTGTTTTGATAAGTGTGTTTCAGTAAATTTGTTTCCTTTGTATGCCTATGTATTTTATTTTGTGCATTTTAAAGCCTTCTTCTGAAAGGGGGTCCAGAACTTCACCAGACCCCCAGACCTCCCAGCACAAGGAGGGCTCAGAACCCTGCCCTAAAGCCACCATGTTCCTATGGCAGCTCCCAAGGCACGGCGAAGTGTATTCTGGTCTAAAGGGTGTTTACAATAGACCGCACGGGAGAATGTTCGCAGAAGGGCGGCAAGGGTGTTTGCTTTGGTCTTCTGGAGCCGGCCCCCAGTGTGAAGGCAGAAGAGAGTCCAGGCCAAGGCTCGTTCCCAGGGCTGGAGTGGGGAGCACAGCTCTCCCAGCTGCTCCCGCTGACATCCCGCTGGCGCCCCTGACTTCTCCACCAGGTGCAGCTCAGCATTTCCAGAACCCACACGAGCCAGCCGTTCACTTTCGGAACAAACAGCGTGGAGGGCGGGCTGCTCCTTGCAAGCCTGCTGCAGCCCGAAAGGCACTGCTTTTCGCGTCCCAGCAGGTGCTTTCCCTCCATGAGGTCCCCCCAAGCTCTCGGGGCAGGAGGACCGCCGTTCTCCCACAAGCCGGGCTCCCGGAGGCCCCTCAGCGCACATTTTCTCACTGGCTTCACTCTCCTCCGGCTGCGTGCCACCTCCACTTGACCGGGGGCTCTGCGCGCATCCTGCGCTCCTGCCAGTGCCCCCCCCCCACTGGCACGCGCCCCTGGCGGAGGCGGCAGACTTCAAAGCCATTCCAAGCAAAGCCCCAGCGTTTTCCAGGTTCCTGCAGATGTGCCAGGCACACCTCTGCGCCGCCGCCTCCTCGATCCCACTATTGTCTTCCTTCGCCTGAGGTCGCTGCGGGCTGCGCTCTTCCCAGCGTCCGTGCCAGGCCCCCCACTGCGCCTCTGGAACGTCTCTGCACTTCGGGCACCATCTCCAGATAAGCACCTGCATCCGCTTTGCTGCTCAGGTTACTCCCCGCCACCCATCCCGGGACCATTCCTGGAGTCTTCCCACCACCCAGCAGCGAACCGGCCACGGCAAACCCAGGTCACACAGCTCGAAAATCAGCATGTGTCCTTGAGTCCTCGTTTGCGGACATTTCCAAACTGACATCTGCAAGTGTTGGTTGTGTCTGTGCATGAGCGTGTGCAAAACCAGAGCACGTAACATCAGCTCATGCCAAGACTCTGCATCCCTCACCGAAAATGGGGTGTTGTGAATCACCCCATTCCGATGGCGGGTGTGATCCCAAGAGGGGAGACATGCGGGTGCAGGTCCACCTACCACTGCCTCTGACCTCACACGTCTCCATGTTAGAGCCAAAAGCTATCGGCTGAGGATAACCTGCTCCAGCCGGGAAAGACAGTGTGCATGAAAGACGCTCACAACCAAGAGTCCCTGCCAAGGGGCCCTCAGCATCTCTCCTCCTGCCGGCTCTGCAGCGAGCTCCGGGCTAGCTGTCCCAGCCCCGTGACCCCAGCACAGCGCCTGGCCCCCAGTGGTCTGTCTGTGGCGGCCACGCCCGCCCCCACTGCACGGACACCAGCATCGGTGATGACCCCGCAGCGCCAGCAGTGGGTGGTGATCAGAGGCTCAGAGGCCGGTGCCACGGGCAGGCAGAAGGTGGCCCAGTGGCCAGACCCAGGCCACACTACCGCCGGCCAGCACCCACCCCGAAGGACACCACGGTCACCCTGAAAATTCCCAAGCATCCCAGTCTCCATTTCAAGGGGGAAGGAAACGCAAAATGCATCTGAGGATCTTTCTATCAGTAATATACAATGTATTTATTTCACAGGGGCGCCTGGGTGGCTCAGTCGGTGAAGCGTCCGCCTTCGGCTCTGGTAATGATCCCGGGTCCTGGGAACAAGCCCCGCACTGGGCTCCCTGCTCCGCAGGAAGCCTGCTTCTCCCTCTGCCTCTGCCTCTGCCCCTGCTTGTGCTCGTCTCTCTCTCTCAGTCTCTCTCAAATAAATAAATAAAAATCTTAAAAAACAAAAACAAATTTATTTTACAATTTTTTAAAAAGTCCTTTAAAGATTTGCCCTCTGAGAAAGTCAGCTTCGATTCAGCAGAAAAGTCAACCTCAGTGGGATAACCTTCCCCCGTGGTTGGCCACGTGAGCAAGTACATGGTGTTGCTGAATTTGCTCTGGAAATAGGTGGGAAGCACATCAGTATCATTTGAGGTGTAGAGAAGTTCAACCTTGTCCAAGAATGAGTCTAAGAATGTCCAAGAATGTCTAGTTTTAACCACTTCAAATCGATTTCTTCATCCGCTGCAACTCAAAATGAATAAAAATAAAATCCAAATCTGACCTCAAAACATGACCTTCTTTCCATCTTCCAACCACATGGCAACCACCCCCTTGTACCTCGTATACAAATACAACATTATCACAAGTATAGTGTGTGCAATTTTAAAATGAAACTATGTCCAAATCCCAAAGAAATCATAATTTGTTTATCAGATTAGGACTGATGTTACACAACCATACAAAACGGATATTCCATGTGATCCCTGACCAGTCACTGACGTTTTCCCTAATCGAGTGATTTTTCAGACTGGCATTGTAGGTGAGAAGACTGAGCTACACCTGACCTATTCACACTTCTTACACTCCTCGACTCCCAAACCAGCCATCTAAACCCACCAAACCTCAGCATAGCCTCAGGGTGAAGTCGAGCACCTACGGTCCACCCCCCACCCCCCCACAGGGTGGAGAAACCAAAGGGAAGTAAAGAGGAATGCGCTAGTCTGTCCGGGCACCTCGCTGCCCTCCTGTCAGACTGCCTGCCGACGGAGGGGAGAGTGGGAAACATCAGACTGCCTGCCGACGGGGGGGAGAGTGGGAAACATCAGACTGCCTGCCGACGGCGGGGAGAGTGGGAAACACACCCACCTGGTCAGGTGTCTAGTCAGGAATTTCTAAACTGCGATTTGCCTCCTTCTGTTAGGATGTAGCCTCAGTCCAGAGACAGGAGCTCCAATCTGTGCTTTCTGAGACCTGCACCACTCGGCCCCACGGCTTCCACCGTGCTTGCTCAACACAAACCGGACCCCCTCCTCAGGTGGTTGCGATGCCCATTATGAAAATTAGTTCTCAATGTAAAATGTTATTAAGTCAACCGTCCTCCTTGTGCCTCGCAGGGATAAGAGGTCCCAAACCAAATTTAGGCAAAGGAATTTCAGGTCGATTTGGTTTAATTATGAGAGTTGGAATCTACTATGGGTTCTGCCCGCTAATACACCGTCCTAGTTACTGAGTGGTTCTGGCTGCAGCGTAGGTTCTCCACCAATCACTGGCTTTACTGCAAACTTCTCAGAACACTGGCTAAGTGCAGTTAATGGAGAACACGTGCATGAACCTGAATCGTGAAACGGGGCGCGTACGCATGCACACGCTGGGGGAAGCCAACTGCAAGGCACCCGTGAGGGGAATGCAGTTTTTCTTGTTTTGTTTTGTTTTGTTTTTGCACAATGAAATTTAAATCGAACCACCTATTCATTCATGAACATCAGCTGTTCCCACAGCATCAAACACTGTGCATGTGTAGATGAGCCCACATTTACATCGATGGGGCGGACTCGGCGTTCTGCTTCCGTCCCTCGTTTCGCCTCGCCTGGAACACACCTCACCTGCAGACTGGTCTAGGTTAGAACGTCCCCAGTCCTGGCGGCTCCCGTCCAGCTTTGCTCTCCTGCCCGACCCCTCGCCTCTGTTCCGCCCTCGCCTCCCCGGGCATCCCCTCTGCTCCCATTCCCCATCATACCTCCTCTGCCTCCCGCAGGCCCCACACCCTCCTCGTCCCTACTTTCCAAGTATTAAAAACCACAGAATGTCAGAGGCGAAGCCCAGTGCCCCCTTCCGCTCCCCCTCCCCCGGGTACCCCCTCTCCGACCCAGACCTGACTTGTCGCATTTCTGTTTCTCCAGCCACGGTTCTCCGGAGCTGACTCCAATAACAGTGGCTCATTTTCCCAGGCCTCCCTGAGAGCCCACTGTGTGGGTCCCGCCATCGCCCATCCCGAGTCCCTGTGGCACCCCATCCTGGCTCCCTCCAGGCTGTCTCTCCCGCCTCACCCACGGACTTCTCTTCATCCTTCTCAACACCAGAACCTGCCCTGGAGCCTCTGCTCAGTCCTCTTGCTTCATACCCTCCCCTCCCGCCCCCATTCACTCCGGGAGCTCCTGCAGACGCCCTTGCAATCTCTGTCACCCACACAAACACCTCGGCTTTGGTGCCCTGCAGGCGCATGAACCCCAACATGCCCTGCAGGTGTCCACACCCCCTTGCAATAAAAAGAAACAGAAATTTAAGGAAAAAAGAAAGAACATCAAACTTCCAAGTGTTAAGAATCTGTTTCACGTGTTTTTATGGATTCCACGGATGCATTCTAAGGATGTCAGGGAGTCTAATTTCAAAAGGTTCATATATAACAATATAATGGAAATTACATCTTTGCAATTATTTAAATTTATGATTAAAAAAAAAAACCTCAGATGTCAGTGTGTGAAGGGATAGGTGGTTTTCTGATGTTCTTCAGGGGCACCCGAGGAGAGGGTGTGAGGATTGGTCCCTCTGTGCATCCTGGAAGCTCTGAGTCTCACGGGTGTGCCCCTGGGTCCTGGGCGCGTAAGAAAGAGCAGATGCTCCCGCCCTGCAGAAGTTCAAGGCAGGGAGCTCGGAGACAGGAACCATTAACAGAAAACAATGGAGTTCAGTCGAGTCTATCTGGGGAACAAAACAGGGCCTTGCGTCCTGTAGGAAAAGGCTCCATGAAGCAGGTACTTGAATTCTGTGTCTGAGAATGAGTCCGCGGGGGACAGGCTCCCACAGACGGCACCTGAAAGTAAGCGCCGAAGATGAGAGTCTCAGGCTGGGCCAGGCTGCAGGCTGGCCGGGGGAGCAGAGGCAAAGCAGCAGGATGCGGCCAAAGAGGCCGGCCACCCCACAGGGCCCGGGCAGCCGCAGGGCCAAGGCCTTCCCCCGGGGCAGCCGATCCTATCTGGATTCCCAGAGCACCATCCTGGCAGCACTGGAAGATGCACTAAGGTGTAAGACCAGGGGCGGCGAGCCTGGGAAAAGAAGGTGCCACATGTCTGGGGAGAAACCAGGCCAGAGAAGCAGAAGGGAGAGTTGCCGCGAGTAGCTGGGCTGAGACCCTCACTCAGGACCTGGGCCAGAGTGAAAAGGAGGAAGTCACCTCCTGGTCCTGCAGAGCTTAACAAGTAGGACTCCACTGAAAACGCAGCTCAGCCTGGGGCGTTGGCAGTCAGTGGTGGGACGGCAGGGAGGGGGCCGGGAAGGGCGGAGAGGTGCAGGGGAGGGGGCAGCCCCCACCCCAAGTCCCTGCTGTCTGTCACAGTTGGAGGTCTCCTTCGAAGACAGCTCCTTTAACCTTCATACAATGCTGTCGTCAGCCCCACTGAACAGACCACGCGCCAACAAGTCAAGGCGTTAACAAGCCACGGAAGGTGGCCCGCCGGTCAGAGCTGATGCCCCAACTGCATCCACACACCGTCCACACTCGCAGCCGGCCCGGGGCTTCGGGCGCCTGTGTGCGGTCCAAACGCCGTGCCTCCCCCATCTAGCACCTGGTAGAGCATCACCTGGACCAAACCCAAGAACCACACTGACCACATCTGCAAGCTGGCCCCGTGTGGCCCCCGGTCCCCAATGTGGTGTTCTGTGTCAAATGAGCAAGTCGTGTGAGAAGGGTCCAGGTGCGAGAGGCAGGAGGAATCCCAGGTTTCCAGCCTCGGCCACAGGCTGCGCGGTGACGGGGGGTACCGAGCTGGCGTGTCTGTTACGTAGAGACCCACCGTCTGAAACAAAGGAGGCCCCCAAACCGGGTGGCTTGCGGAGCTGCAGCATGCTGTACTCACGTGGACGTGGCTCACGGGGGCGGCTGGGGGGCGCTCCACCTTCGGCCGCGGCCAGTGCTCGCTGTCCCCAGGGGCTGGCCCCCATTCGCACGGGGCTTCCTTGCCAGCCTCAGGGAGGGGAGCAAACCCAGGGCCTGGGAGGATTTCCACCAGGAAGGTGGCGAAAGAGGGTGCACAGCCAGATGGTCTTCTTCTAGAAGCAGCAGGGAGTCAAGCAGGGAGCTGTCGGCAGTCGGCCCAGAACACAGTGGAGGAAGAGCGGGTTTCGTGGACGCGAGAATGAGTCCATTTCAAAGGCGCCAAGTTGGAGACATTCCTGGCAGTCCAGCCCCTGATGCCGAAGAGGAGATGGCGGGGCCGCGGGCGACACGCCTGCGCCGTAGCTCAGGTCTCAGGCGCAGGTGACGGCCGGCAGACCGCTCTGCCTCGAAACAAGGGAAGAATCTGTGCCGTTGCGGGTCATTTCTTTACATCCACAGCTGCAGAATGCTCCCCACACATGTCAGTGTTTGGTTAAATGTTTTGTAGGATCATTTAAATAAAATTTTTGTTTTTAAAAGAAAAAGGTACAGCCGGATGTGGATGAAGGCGTCCTGCTTCTTCTCACTTACCCACCGCTGAGTACTGGCTGAGCCCCAGGCCTGCCGGCCCACCGAGAACAGCTCGGCCTGCATGGAACGGCTGCCCCTCCGGGCACAGACTGACCCAGCGGCCCCTGGTGTGGCCGAGCCGTCAGACCAGTTTATTTAAAACCAGGAGAAGGTGAAATGGTGCAGCGACTTTGGAAAACAGTCTGAAGGGTCCTCGAACAGTTAAACATGGGATTACCACACAACTGTACTGTTGTATTTCTATCCAAATATCTACTTTCATTGCTACTGCCCTTAAAGTTTTAACAAATGAATAATAACTTAAAAAAAAAGAATTACCACACAACTCAGTAACCCAAGAGAAAGGAACACATTATGTCCCCACAGGAAGTTCACACAGATGCTCAGGGCAATATAACAGATTCTAACCCAAATGTGCAAACACCCCAAATGTACACCCACTGATGAGGGGGAAAAATGGGAAAAGAGTCAAAATTACTTGGCAATAAACAGGAACAGGTACTGAGGTACAAAACCACAGGACGACTCTCGAAAACATGCCACGTGTAAGACACCAGACACAGGAGTGATTCCGAGAGGTCCAAGAGCAGGCCCAGCTAATCCTCCACGCAGAAGTCAGACGGCGGTTTGGGGCAGGGATGCTGGAACCCTGCTTATGGGAACTTTCTGGGGTGGCGGGAATGTTCGATCCTTGTTCCGAGCGGTTCTTTCTAAATCGTGAAAATTCTGCAGACCAATCAGTTGAGATCTGTGCACTTCTTACCCTTAAAAGTAGAAACCAAGCAAATAAGCCAAGTCCTGACTTTGGGGTCTACAAAGGCCAAGATCTTAGCACAAACACTAGATCTGGGGGAGTCCCATCTGGCTGAGCGGAGATTACAGTTCCTTCCAGGCTCAGGGAGGCTGGCACGGTGAAGGAGCACGTCGGTCCACACCAGGGGATCCCCAGAGGCAGGGCTGGGTGGGGTCCCATCTGGAACACAGGAGAGACTTCCCCCACCTGTGAAGTCACAGACCTGCGTACTGAGGTCAGAGGGCTGAGGCCGCACCCCAAGCCCCCTTATGGCCCCAGGTCACGCGTGCACGTGGTGAATGGCGGCTAGCGGCAGCCAGGCGGAGGACATGTGCACGATCACAGACAAATATGGGCATGTGACGAGCTCAGCCAGGTCCGCCGGGAGCGGCGATGTCAGCCATCCAGGCACCTGGGAACTCACAGACAGGAGGGAGGGGAGAAGGCCCCGGACTGACCAAACGTGAACCTAAAACGGCTGAGTCTCCAGGATCCTGCTTCACCGGGGCAGAGCGTGTGCTCAGAGTACGTATCTGTGGGATCGCAGGAAGAGCGCGTTGGGTTGTGCACAGCACCTGAGTTCCGAGGAGTGGAAATCCGACCCACAGCCCACCGTACCAGTGGTGAGTAGGTCAGCCCTAGACGACAGTATGGCAGCAAGCGTGGTGGGTGTGACAGCGTCTGTGTTCTTCGTGCTCCCCTTTCCACGGGGTGGAAACGGTGGTGCGCGGCAGCACCCTCTCCTGGGTGGGCAACGGGACTGTGGCCGAGGGGTGTGGGGAGAGGGGGCGCCTGTCCTGGGCCTGGGACCTGCCTGTTCACCCTCAGCCCTGTGCTCACACAAGGGAAGTGGGGGATCAGGAGGGAGAGGAGGTCGTGAGCCTCACCCCCTTGCAGTTTCCTCCGCTGGGAAGAGGGACCAGCTGGTCACCCAGAGCATCTGCTCCATGACGTTCCCGTGGAACAGCCACCTGTCCAGCCAACCTGTGTTGACCCGGCGACACCCGGACTGGGTCGTGGGGGGACCATCAGAACCCACGTCGAGCTCGCCCCGGTGATTGTGGTCCCGCTGCAGACTCAGGCGCAGGCGGCACCGAGGACGTGTGTCCGCGCACAGTCCACCCCGCCACCCGAGGGCCCCCAGCCACCCCACGGGCACCACCTCCCACGGCAGCGTCCACACAGGGTGGGGACGAGGCCGGGCTGGGCACTGAGCGCCTACTGAATGCGGGAGCTTAACTGTGCCCGCGTCTGCCCGTGCTGCCATTCACCACAGGGCGTGAGAAATAACGAGCAAACTGTCGGGAATGTTTAGCTGATGGAATTTTGGCAAAATAAACCTCCTACCCCCCGTCGAGTCACTGCAGAAAGGGAAGAAGTGACCCTGGGGTTTTGTCATAGGTGGTAAGTAGGGAGTTACTGATACAGATGATCCAAAAGACGGCAAAAGAAGGTGACCTTCCAAGACACAATCACTTTATTTCACTTTCCACTAGAAAACCTACTTTCAATGAAGGAATACAATTAATACCCAAATTTCTAGTTTATTTCTTACCACCACAAGCTCAAGTTTTAACACAATAACCCGACTCGTTGTTGTTAATTCTGCTTCTGTGTTTTAGGAAATGAAGTAACTGTTCACTCGTCTGCTTGAAGGAGCACAGCCCTGCTTCTCCATGACCAGGAAGACCGGACGCGGGAACGCGGCCGCGGAAGGGACGCCCCGGCGCCCAAGGGACCGTCGCAGCGCGGGGACATCGGGCCCTGAACACGAGGCTGGTGCCATGATTTCGCCACATCACACAGGTGGAGACGAGGATGGGCCGCGCCCCTGCTGGAAGCTTCCGCCGTCCGAGACACCCTCCCCTCCGCCTCGGTCAGCGCGGCACACCGACCAACAGCCCACGCTCGCCAGAGTCGCCGAGAAGACGTGGCGCGACGGAGGGAACAAGACCCGTTAGTGTCCCACCTGCCGTCCCTGTGAGTTATTGGCGCCCCAAACGTCTACGCGCCTCCCCGTCAGTGACATCCCTTATTTACCCTTAAGGCACTCAGCAGCTGCTAAACGGCTGTCTGCGGCAGTTTGGTGGAGGCAATAATAATACATTATAAATCAATGAAAATGAAGTTTGCTGTGATAATCCGATATAGATTTGCTAACATTTGTATGAAATTCAATTCTGTTTGATTGCATCAGCATATGCTTCATCTCTTCCAGCACTATTGATTTTGAAGGCTCTTATCCATATGTCTAAATTATTTCCATCACGCCTTTGTGTTGCTGCTTAGGAATAACCCGGGTGAACTGCAGCCGTTCACCCCATTTTCCGTCGTCTCTCCACCTTGCTCGTCCCGGGGACGTGCCCAGGTCTGCGTTCCGAGGGGCAAGAAACGCCTTTATAAGAAAGTCTCTCTTCCTCCACCATCCGGTGTCCACCGTTCACTGCTGTGACTGTCATTCCTGCCGTTGTTGCCGCTTCCTGGAGCCTCCGTCTGTCGGGAAGGGTCAGAGCGCCACACAGCGCTTTCCGTGATCCTGAACCCACAGCCACACATCAGCCTTCGTCCCGGGAAGAAGTGCCCGCTGTGGGAGCGCCCGAGGCCCGTGGGCGGGAGGCAAGACGGGCTCCGCCAGAGTCCGGGAGGTAAAGCTGGGGCCACAGCCCTCAAGTGTGTGTGCAGCTCTGCGGGTCTTCAAAACTCCGCTGGAAACGTCAGCCCGCCCCACATGAGGTCCTTACCTCCCCTCGCTAGGAAAGAGCGGGACCAGCTCCTGCCACATCTGGACCGCACCTGACCCTCGACCCCGGCCCGGGGGATGCCCCCTCCCGCGAGCAGACCCGATTTCCTTCCTGTCAATATCACCTAATGTGGTGGGAGCACGCTTTTTGGGGGGGATAATCTAGTCACTTAGGGAGGCTTTTCTACTTTAAAATGAAATTGATTTCTAAATAAGTGCACCAAGAAGTTAGCCTGCCATCTGGCCCTCACGTGACCCCGAGTCTTCAGCGTTTTTAAGGTTCCATGATGATCACTCGCCCAAGAGTGGCACTTTTCGCTCATACCTAACCTGCCGTCTTTCAGGAAGCCACCTCCCTGCGTAAATAAAGCAAGTTATTTCAACTGTAAAACAGCCTTTTACAATAATGAGAATAAATCATCCTGTTAGAAATAATACACCGAGCCCACCAGAACACCGAAGGTGGAAGGAACCTTCTCTACCTCTGCAGGTTGCCTCCCCAGTTTCTGCACCTACTTCCAACACGTGTCTCATGTGAGACACGACCACGACCGTGCATCACGAGTCATCCGAGAGCGCGTGCCCTCCCTTCTGAGGCCGCCCCCCCCGCACGCAGGGCAGGTGCCCCGGCGTCCCGGTTTCAGCCCGGCTGGGACTTGAATCACTCTCAGAGACACTATGAAAATTTAAAAATGAGAGAAGTGCATGTGTTTTAAAAATGCCTTCACTGTCCTGTTTTCGAAGGCTCTCCCGCTAGCCCACTGCCCACAGGACGTAAATGCCGTGAGACCCCTGTCACTCTCTTCGACCAAAGCACGGCAGCACCGATGTATGACTGTGTCACCGTTTCTGATATTCAAGTCCCTCCAGAACCGGACTGCCACTCACCTGGAGGTGTGTCCGGAGGCTGCGCGGGGCCCCGGGAGCCGCAGGCTCCCACCCCGCCCCAGACGGTGCCCCAGGAGCCACGGGCTCCCACCCCGCCCCGACGGTGCCCCCGAGCTGCTGTCTTGCAGGTGCTGCTTTGTCCTCGCTAACCCACATCTTTCCGCCTGGACAGTAAGGGAACTGCTATTACTCGACCATGGTGAGCGTTGGTCCCGGATGTTCGGCGTGCTCTGAACGCCAGGAGCAGGGTGACGTAGGGCCAAACCCCGCCGGGCCGAGCCACGCTCCTGTCTGAGCCCCAGCGTCATCAGTGCGTCCCCAGTAGTGGAGAGAGAAGGCACGGGCCGAGTGTGCCTCTTCCCTGGGCAAATCATCGGTGCAGCTCTGAACTACGGAGCAATAGACCCCTGACAGCTGGACGCGGATTCTGTTCCTCACGCCAGTTTCCCCGTCTCCACCATAACGCAGGAGACGTCAGACCCTGAAAATAACCTACGTTAGCCCCTGCTTCTTATCAGCCTTCATCTGGCTCACCAGAAGTCTGGACGTTGAAAGGGGCTTTCCAGTAACAAGGAGTGTGGGGCCACATGCTCCCTGAGGGTCTGCGCACAGAAGGATTCGGTGTGTGTGTGTGGACATGGGCCACCGGCATGGCCTGATCTGCCTCCCGGGACTGCCGCAGACAAGGACGGTGCCCGCACCGGGGAGAGTGCTCACACACGGGGATGCATCCATATCCACACCCGGGACCCGTGTCCAGACCCACGGGGTCCACGGCGTCCCATCATGCATGTGAAAGGAAGATGGGCTTCACCTTTCAGGTTTGTTGTGTGGAACCTGCGTGTTTTGTCATCATTTTGTGTGTGTTCGTTTCCCAGATTCAGAAAGAAAGTCCCGAGACAAAGGCCGCGATCCTCCGGCTCTCCGCAGCCGCTCCCCCCGCGGCGAGGGTCCGGCGTGGCCCGCGGGGCCGGTGTCCTGGAGCTGCCCGCTCGGGACGCGCCTCGGCCTCCGCGCTGTGTGTGTTGCTCCCGTGTGCTTTCTCGCCGTCTCGTCTGCGGTTCCAATCCTCCCACCCGCGCTCTCGTTGTGATCCGGCCTGATGATTGCTCCCAGCGGCCCTGACGCCGTGTCATCACCTGAAGCACAGACGACGGGGTGGAATAAGCTGGAGAGTAGCGGCCGTCTGAGGAAAGTTCTTCATTCACTGCTGCCCTAACTCTCTGTCTTCTTATCCTACATAGAAAATAAAAAAATCAATACCGCCTCACAGCGCTTGATAAAAGTGCCGGCCGAGTACAGCGGGCGTGCTGGATATAGTAAATTAAAGTGATCAAAATTTTCCAGCCGCTCTGCCTGCGCCCCACGTAAACTAACAGCCCTGTCTGCCAGTGTCCGTCAACTGGAAGCTTTATTTTATCTGCACCTCTGATTACCTGGGGAATGAATACCTACCTGCCTGGGTCTGGCAGCCTCCATCTCTGGCGTGGGCATGTGCCCGGGGGGAGGGGGCTGCAGACGGGGCGACGCTCCCACGAAGCCACGGGCCGTGGGTGCTCGGGGAATATGCAGACGGGAGCACTTGTGTGTTTAAGCTCCCGAGTGTGGCGAGAGGAGGCGGCGCTGCCGTGCAGGGACCACGGACGCCCGGGGTGGGGCGGGAGGCCATGGGCTTGTCCAGCACGCCCCGCTCTGCCCTGGCCAGCTGTGCGGACTGAGACCTAAGGAAGCCTAGCGTCTCGTCTGCAAACCAGCCACGATCATGTTGGGTATCGTAATATCAACCCAGGCAGTAAGCATCTCAAACGGACACATGCTCACACATTGTTGGTTTTCTTCCCCTTTGTGTGCAAACACGCACATGTACATCACACGCACACATACCGATTACGTACATATCACACACATCACGCACGCACGCATCACACATCACACACATGCACATACACCGCACATCACACACGCACACTCCCTGCAGAGTCTGGAACCTTTCCCTCTGATGTCCTCCCAGCAGCCACGGTGAGGACAGGAGTGCACGGAATTCGGCTGCACGCACGCATCTGCCCTGGCCCTGGGGACCCCAGGTCCTCTGCAGGGGAGGAGCATGATGTGCAGGCCCCTGTCGCCTCTGCCACCGTTTTATCTGAGGCTGACACTCAGGCCCCCGAAGGCTCAGTCTGCGGTACGGGGCATTTCCAGGCCTTCCAAGGTTCAAATTTCCTACGTCTGGCCCCGAGTCACTGTCTCAGCAACACACAACCTCTCCAGCAAGAGCGTGTCCTCCCCGATGTCCGATGAAGACAGAGCGGGTGAGAAACACCCTCCTCCAGCGCCTGCCTGAGGAGCTTGGCTGGTGATGCTTCCTTATTCCGTCTCTGCCGGCTGCCCGCCCCTTTCTCACCTTTTGTTAAAAAGAGAAACATCCTCCCCAGACACATCGGAGGCCTGAGTCCAACTTGCCTAATTGCTTCTTTGCCACGTTTTATGCCACCGTCGTCCCCCAGAGCACGCCCCCCAGACCCTCCCGTCTGGCTCAAGTGCACATCGGGACCCAGGAAGGAAAGCTCCAGGTCCAGAAGCCCAGCGTCCGCGAGAGTTCCTACTGCTGCCATTGCAGAGGCTGGACGATTTCCAACGGCGGAACAGCGAGGCTCGCAGCCTCCGCACCGACCGGACTGCCACGCGGCCTCGGCTGTGCCGGTCTCCCCAGCTTTGGAACGGGCCTGAGGCCCTTCCGCAGGAAGATTCTTACAGCCAACTTACTAGAAGTCCCAACAATTATAATCTTATCGTCTAACATCTAAATCCAGGGAGCTTTCTATATTTCAGGAAAAAAGTTTGATTCCAGATGTAGCTGTGACACGCGGAGGTGAGCGCAGGCGACGGGACACCCAGTGGCTGCTGCTGGTTGTCCGAGGCGGCCTTACGGCACAGAGGAGTGAAAAGGAAGAAAACCCTGAAGGCACTTCCAGCCCACCCGGCGGCGTGGCCCTTCTCTGTGTCCTGGTGTAGAAGGAACGGGAAAAGGAACGCTCACCTGTTCTCCCAAACTCACGTTTCCCCCACAACTCTCTGGCAGAGCCGCCGGCCCCGCAGGCTTCGTGCGCCCCCCGGAGGCAGCAGGGGTGGGGGACGGCACCGCCCCACGCACCCCAAAGGGCTGGCGCCACAAGGAGAACCCCCACCACGACAGCCCCACGCTGGAGATGCCCGGGGCTGCCCGCCGGGCATCACCACCCATTGTGGAACCAGACTTCGACGTTCGCTAAATGACTCAGAACGTTCTCTGCCTCCCCTGGAGAAGGAAAGGAGTCACCTGTGTGATATTTGTGTGTTCACAGACCTCTCCCGAGCTGTGCTCAGGCGGGAACGTGGCACGGCCAGGGAGAAGACCAAAATTTAAATAAGTTGACTCATCCAGCATTTATTTAGTGTGTCCTATGGAAACCCATGCACTGGGGCCCGAGAGCCAGAACCCCAGGGTACTTGTTTCCTAAAGGGTGGTTTTTCTGTCCCGGGAAGGGAAGGAATTCCTGGTAATAGTGGCCGGCCTTCCACTCCCCAGACAGGGAGGCGGACACACAGGGACGGGGTCTGTATCGCTGTTGGACACAGTATCCACAGTCCTGCAGACCTTCGGCCTCCACTAATATTAACGAATTATTTTGATAGTGACGTCATAAACCCCTCAGAAATCAGATTCGGAAACTTACACTAAAATGCCTGTTTCTATAAATCTCGTGGATGGGATTGCTGGTTTTATTTTACAAATAAATATGCTTCCTTCCGTTGTTTTACATTTGTAAAGATGGACTCATGCTAAGTACATGAATTTATTTTGATCTGATCATTGCAAAAAAAAAAAAAAGAGGCCATTTCTAACACAAATAAAAGCCTTCCATCCCCTCTGTGACGTTCCGGATGCCTACGGGCCTTTCTGTAAACCACCCCCTTCTTCACAACGTGTGAGGCCCTGAGGAGCCGTAACAAAGCGTAGTCTGTAACGATTTAAGGACATGACTGCCGAGCGTTTTCTTCAGTTCGAAACCCTCACTGACAGTATGTGTCCACGCCAGCCTCCCTTAACCTGTGGGACTTGTCTCAGTAAGCGGTGTCTTTCAGTATCTGTCTGGTGATGGGGTAGGAAACCCTGTGACACCAGTAAGAGGAATGGTTTGGGTCGTCCCGGAGACTGAGGCACTCCGGGGTGAAGAGGAACGAGCTACGGAAAACACCGTCGCGGGCTGGGGCCGGCGGATCACCAGCTCTGAACCTCAACCTCCAAGATCATCTCTCCTTTTCTGCTTCCAATAAAACACTAGGACACATCCAAAACGTCTACATGAAAAGATTTTCATGTTTCAGGGTGTCCCCATTCTCTCGTTTTTAACAGAACTAAGATCCCCTTTTGCAATGTCTTAATATTCCGAATGCCCGTGTCCCTCGGGGCGGTAGTTCACGCGGTGGCACGGAGACAGCTTCGTGCGCTTACGTGTTTCTCCTTGTCGTACGCGCAGTTGTTACTTCACTATAGCAAATACACCGACACACAAATATCTATGTTTATCTGATTATTTTCTTAGGATAAAGCCCTAGAGGTGGAATTATTAGGTCAAAATGTGGGATGTGGTTAGCATTTGATACCATATGGTTCCAGTAAGTGAAAACCTAATCATCCCCTAATTCCTCAATGACCCAGCTTTTTCCTAGTGAGCACGGAGCCTGGCATCAGAGCTCCTTCCCCAGTGACCCTGGCTTGGCTGTGTCCCCATGTTGGAAGATTCCAATGGGACTTTGTTAGAAACCTGAGGATTACAGCTACTGGCTATCCCTGAACCCACAATTTTCCCCATGACCCCCCTGCCCCCCACAGATGACAATCCCATTAACTTCTACCAACAGAAAATTTAATTTGTTGTCACTACTGATGGCCATTGACCTCAACATAGCATAGGGCCTCTTGGTTCCCAAAGCAAAGACCAAAGATCAGAAAAGACCTGGAAACTCTGAATTGTCCCATGTCCCCAGGGTCACAAGAGTCTCTGGACACTTTTTCTTGTGTCTGTGTGGTTAATCTGTGCCTCACCAGGAGCCTGTGTCTTGGAGAAACTGTTCTCAGCTGATGAGATTGGACACATTCTCACTCAGGAGCTGCCGTCTTGCTAAAATCCTCAGTATACAGCTTCATGCATGGAATCTGTGCTTGGGCATCACAGAGACACCCCCCCCCCCCCCACAGCCCTACCGAATTGCCTCTGGTGCCCCCTCTGTTCTGTCCACCCCATGTAAGAGGGACATCGTAGACACCTTCCATGCATCAATCTCTCCAAATTCGACGGGGAACTACGTGTAGCTAGGAGATAATCCAGATAAGGAACGGGCCCTCTTTAAGACCTCAGGGAAAGGGCCAAGTTGGAGGCTGGCTCTTCTCTCAACACCCATCAGCATTGCACACATAGGCAAAATTTCCAGGTTTTGATTGGCTGCATAGACAGGTCTGCCCAAAGAACACTGTATTAAGGAAGATTCAACTAAGGGTTACACATCACTCTCTCAGGGAGGGGAAAAACATATCAAATGGGACAGTAGAGGAACCCAGGGACAGGAGACCCAGTGAGGGGACTGATTCAAAAGAAAAATGTGGGGGCGCCTGGGGGGCTCAGTCAGTTAAGTGTCCAACTCTTGATTTCAACTCAGGTCATGATCTCAGGGACTTGAGATTGAGCCCCGCACCAGGCTCTGTGCTGAGCATGCAGTCTGCTTGGGGTTCTCTCTCTTCCTCTCCCTCTGCTCCTCTCCACCCAGCTCACAAGCATTCTCTCTCTCTCTCTTCCTCTCTCAAAAAATTAAATAAATAAATGAACCAATAAATAAATAATTAAAAAATAAAACTTGTAATAAAAAAGGCACTTGTAAAAAGCTGCATTAGGTCCTCCCCAAAAGGCAAGCTAGCATCTTCTTAGATTCTCTCCCTAAGAAACCCCAGAAACACATGCTCTGTCTTCCCTGTTTGTCTGGTGTTTTGCATGAACTGCTAGATCTACTTGCTAGAAAGTCTGGTAAGCCTCGAGGGTTGCGGGCACCAAGAGAACAGTCACGTCCTCGGGGATGGGCTTTGCAAGCTGGCGGTACAGACTGCCGCTAAAGAATGCGGGAAGGAAGGTGGATGGGAGGTGGTTTGTGGCGGACGGAGGAAGCACAGGTTATAAACAGAATTTCGGGAATGGACCGTTCCCCTTCAGAGCTTTGGGAAGGAAAATCCTTGATGAGTCTCTATAGTCTCTGTTTGGCAGCCCTGGCCATTCACATGTCAAGGGAAATGTAGGAAATTAAAAGTACCACTGAAACCAACATGGATCCCCCAACGTTGGATTATTTTAAAATACTTCATCATCAAGGGAAACTTTCGTCCAAAACTGCCCTCGGCAAGATGAGGGGAACGGCGGCCGCGGCAGGCACGGGAGGGAGGTTGGAGCGCCTGTGATTTCCAGGCGGCAACGTGGTCCCTAGGTCTGTTCCAGGGGTCGCTCCCCTGGGCAGGCGCCCCGATCGGCTCGCTCACTCTCCCTGTATCCTGAGCTGGCGGTTTCCCGGACCGAGATGCCTACAACATCCTCCTCTTGGTTCAATCTGTTTTCCCCTCTTGTCTGATATTTTCCAGGCTTTTTAATCACAGGCTAGCGGACTGATCAATGACGGATATGAGCAACGGCTTTTGCATGCTAACAGTGCTGGATTTTTTATCTGAGATAATATTTCTCTCTTAAAAAGCCTCTGCACGGCTATGTATTAATTAAAATCTAAATACTAAATATTGATTGATGCGTTATCAGGCCATAGCAGTTGGGCCCTGCCACATTGATTTTTTGCTGTGATTTATTATCATATTTAAGAAAAATCATTTTGTGTGATTATACGAGGAAATAGACTTTAGTGAGGGTGTAATTCTTTTGTATCACTTTTGTTGTGTGGAGGTCGGGCCAATTGCTCAATTGTGGCTGAGATTGCAGATATCCTTCATCGCCTCTTCGCCGTGGCCTTCACAAGCTAATGCTTTAAGCCTGCTTGGTCTTGTCATTAGAAATAATGGGCATTAGGATTTCCTCCTTAATCACAACCGAGATTAACAGATGGATGAACCCAAGCTCTTTAAATTATCTAGTTGTTAGCAAGTATTTCTTTTTATCACATTAATAACATTGTTGCAGAGGATTTTTTCTTTAACAAGTAGAATTGACGCACAGCCCCAGAACAATGTTCAGGCTGGCCCAGGGGGTAACCATTAGTCAACCAATCTTTCCTCTTAGTGCAAAGCCAGGGGTGCAGGAGCAAGCCCTAGCCATGAAGATGAATAAACAGAGCAATGCGCATCTATCTGGAACAGACTAGGGCTGCCTATTAAAGAATACACCTGCATGTATTTAAGCAATTTGTATAGGAACAACATGTACTGTTATGGTGTGGGGGAGGGGAGACTTTCCGATCACTTTAGATGCCAACCATTTATATTATTCCCCAAACAGTAAGGGGAGAGACACAAAATTGACCATATGAAAATATTTGCACTTCAAATTACAGATTAAAGTACTGACGGAAATATAATCACTCTGAGTCATTTGAATTACTGGGTCTAAATATTCCTTGTATTTTATATTCTTTGCTTTATTTGTATATTCATCTTGGGAGAATAAAATTACTTCTGTATTAGGGGTGCCTGGGTGGCTCAGACGGTTAAGCGTCTGCCTTCGGCTCAGGTCATGATCCCAGAGTCCTGGGATCGGGTCCCGCATCGGGCTCCCTGCTCCTTGGGAGCCTGCTTCTCCCTCTGCTTCTCTCTCTCTCTCTCTGTCTCTCATGAATAAATAAATAAAATCTTAAAAAAATATATTTAAAAAAAAATTAAAAAAAATTACTTTTGTATTAATTGAAACCCAAAATCAAGCATTGTTTTCCCACTCACCATTTCTTACCTAAGAATAAAAATTAAAGAAAGCAAATGTATTGCCTTTAACTTCATATTTGTGATTTTTTTATTACATTCAATAATCCTTGAATTATATGGAATTCCAGTGATAAGGAGGAGCAAAAAGAGGAAGGGAGCACAGTGAGGGGGAGGGAGGGCGAAGGAAGGGGAGGGAGGGGGGAGAGAAGAGGAAGGGGAGGAAAGGGGAGGGGGAGGGAAGGGGAGGGAAGGGAAGGGGAGCAAGGGGAGGGGGAAGGAAAGGGAGAGGAGGGAAGGGGAGGATGGGGGAGGGGCAGTTGCTCACAATAAAGTTTCTTTTCAGAGATGTGCACAGCAAGGCTCCCAAGCCCAAAGTTGGACACAGAAATGAACCGAACACCAGCCCCGAGCTGCCCACAGTGTCGTGAGGGGCCATCTTCCGGACAACCTGAGGCACACACATGTGCTAAGGGGACTCGGACAGGTGGCATCTAAGAGCCACAGAAGCCGGCATCTCCGTGTTGAACAGGCACTTGAATGTCATGTGGAAGAACAGGTGTGGAGGGGAGGCCGCTGGGAAGGGGCCGCGGACGCCGGCAGCAGGGCCGGAATCTCGCTAGGAGGTTTTTGTGCGTCATAAGGAGTATGCATTTTATGGATGTCCAAAAAAATGTATTCTGAATCCAGTCTCCTATAACACAGAAGAGAGCCTGAAGCTAAATTTGTGGAAATTATTTTATAGGAAAAGCACTAAATTCAGTCCCACCTATAAAACCTTGTTTTCGTCCCTTGGCCTATGTGGTTGAATTATGAAACAGAAAATAATAATCAGTGGTCCCTCCATCGTTCTTGTCACCCACACACACTGAAGGATGGAAGGAACACAGCGTGAGGGGGGACAGAGGGGACGATTTCATCTTTAGTGGCTTACGGGCCTTTTATTATGCTCGTGCGTTTTACCGAACAGTAACCCAAAAAAGCAGGTTAACCTCACCACCGCATAACCGTCAGCCAAATATAGCATCTTCCAGAGTGAAATGCATTTGCCAACACCTCACACTGGGAATGCAGCGGCGCTGGTCTTGTTCCTTGTACTTGGGAAAATACCCTTATCCTTGTGGTGTGGTGGGACATGGTCCCGGTTTTGCCATGAATCTCCTCACTTGGAAGAGGGCAAGTATTCTGAGTCCAGGACAAATGGACTGACCAGTCTCGCCGGCCGGAGGTCAGTGACATCACACGCGGACACAGGGATCACACTGGAGGAGTGGAGACAAGTCCGGGGCCCGGGACTCAGAGGTGAAGGACAGTGGGCACTGAGAGGAAGGGGATGGTTCTGACCCAGGGCGGGTATTTGTGACCAGCCTGGATTTCATTCTGCTCCCACGGTCACTGGGCTGGGCGCCCGGCAGAGGGCCGCCCGAGACACGGCTGAACCTGGGGAAGCCACGCTACCCACATCGGGGCGGGGCAGGCGGAGAGCCCATCTGATTCTCTGGATAATGGCCGCTGCCGTAGAGAAGACACAACGGCACAGAAACCCTGGAGTGGAGGGGATTGCCGCACATGATTCGTCATCTCATTCGTGACACGATCTGATGTGGTCACGCTGCGTGTACAGATGTAACCGGCCCCCTGTAAACAGCTTTGGGGAAAGTCAGCTCTGTGAAAATGTGAATTTACTAGAGTGTGACACCTGACCCCATCCCACATCCCGTTGCCACGAGGACACAGCAGAAGGCAGCGTGGACAATTCCTCGTGAAATGTGAACAAGCAGGAAGCACGTTCGGTGGTGCCCTGCCTGAGCCGGCGGGCTTCACCCCTGCACGGACCCGGTTTCCTGTGCAGGGGCCTGTTTCCGCTCCTCCTTATCGACATCGGCCCCATTATTGTTTATTATTTTTTCCATCTCTGTGAGTAACGGTCACCACCCCTTGGTGATCCGGTTTTCACATTCCAGTCACACGGAGGGACTGTACGCAGCCCTGGTGCCCTCAGCCCCCCAGCCTGTTGGCTGTTCAGTGACCGCCAGTGAGCGGCATCCCCCGAGCTGCCCAGGGCCAAGGACAGTCCCGGCAGGAGCTGGCGGTGACCCCTCCGCACGCCCGCGACAGACACGTGACACATTCACCTGTGACCACAGGTACACTGTCCATCCCGTTGTTGAGAAATTCTGCCCCCAAGTGAGAAATCACTGAGTTCCTAAACTGCAGCCTGGTTTTACACCTGGAACCCTGCGTTCGCACATCAAAGCTGAGTCATTTGTTCACAGGTGTATGTGTGTCTTGTTCTTTCCTTTTCTTGGGGTGGGGACATGGGCACAGTGGGTTGAAAGAAAGATCTACTGAAGTCCTAATCCCCACTGCCGTGAAGTGCTCTTGTTTGGAGATAGTGTCTGCAGGTGAGCAAATCAGGAGGAGGTGACTAGGGGGCCTATCCGGTACGGCCAGCACCCTCCAAAGGAGAGGAGGCAGACCCGCGGGGAGAAGAGAGGGACCCGTTCGTGCCAGGGGACACAGCTGCCAGCCACAGATTGCCGGTGACCGCCATCCGCCACCAGGAGCCGGGGACCAGGACGAGACCCCCGAGGGGTCTCCAGGAGAGAGGTCCTGCCCGCACGTGGATCCCGGACTTGTCCTTCAGAACCATGGGAGGAGAAATGCAGTGTCTCAGTGTCAGCCCCAGGAAACTGCCATGGGGCATTGGTCCGCCCCGGGGATGCTGGTGGAAGGCCCAAGGCCATAGTGTGAAGTGCCTACGCCCCCAACAGAGCCTGTCCTCGCTCCGGCAAAGACCTCCTCCTTCCCAAGAGTCAGCTCGGAAGCAGACTTTCACTTCGTTTTTGTTTTTAAGCAGGCTCCACGTCCAGCACAGAGCCCAACGCGGGGCTTGAACTCACGACCTTGAGATCACGACCTGAGCTGAACCAACGGCACCACCCAGGCGCCCCCGAAGCTGACCTTCAGACCAGCTGTGACCACCGTCAACAGCAGCAAATGGACAACGCTTATTACCATGGTGACTGTGAGCAAACACGCTCTCTGATTTCCTCGCCTCTAAAGGCAGGAGGCTGGTACAGTCTTCATTATTCAGGGACCCTGACATCTGCTCAATAAATGGTCAATTCTGAATTTGGTATGAGAGTCCACATTATGTCCTACGTTTCACTAAGTCACGATTTTAGGGAAGACCACACTGAGTGGAGCTAACCAATTAACGGGCAGAATGGAAGTGGTGAGCAGGTGGGTTTGCACCTCCCGCGGCCACGGCATCCACGCCGACTGGATCCGTCACACAACATGGCTGGCCTGTCCCACCTGCCCTTGTGGGTCTCAGGCAGACAGAAAATCGGGCTATGAGCTATCTAAGGTAGATTAGAATTGCACTCTGAAAAGTTTCCCACATTTGCTGGATTTTAAAACGTCAGCTACAAAATAAAGATAAAACTTCATAATCACTCTCACTTTCCAAAGAAACCAGCCAAGGTCCTAACTCAGATTCCAGTGTGTGGGGCCGGTTCCTGTCCAGTGTCCGCCCCTGTCGCTCACTGAGTTGTGCTGACACATCCCCAACACCAAAGCACTGCCGGTCAAGGGCAGCCCAAGGTCAGCGGACATGGCATTCTGAGAACAGGCTCATGGGCTTGGTTTTTGTCCCTTCCCTTTGCTGCCCTGAGATGAGGAAGCGATGTGATTTATCTGATGGATCCTCCCCGTATACGGCAATATCGGCAATATATCGATCCACTGTCCGCAGCGTCCTGATAGGTGGTAGGCCCACACCCCAAAACTGTCCTCCTAAGCAGTCTCCTTAGCTGTGCTGTTAATCATCCTCAGCTAAAGGCAGAATTCATATACTGCCTGAGATAAAAATAAAGATCATAAATTTGTACAGGTGGTCTCAGTGTGCCCAAATTCCATTATGGATTTTCCATTACATCTGAGTGACGTGACGTGGCTCATACCCTGTGGATGCGCCCGCTAGGAGCAAACTACCTCCATACAAAGCCATGCCACTGTTGTGGACAAATTGCCCTGACTTTGTCACCTGCCACAGTTCTGCCTTGTCGAATGTTGCCAATTCTTGCCACCATCTCTGCATGTGTTAGTGCGTGGCCGCTAAGAACATCCCCCCAGTATTGGTGTCATGTACTTCTGTTCACACACTGGACACCCCCCCAACAGAGAAGGCTGTGTGTCTCCCAGTTCCACGTCACTGAATGCAGACCGCTTGGGACATCTAACGTGACAGGTGTTTGAAAGGCAGCCTTGACCTTCCGCAGAAATGGCCGTCGTTCTGAGAACCCAGTGCTTGCGTGGGCTCTCCTTCTTCATTCAAAACAAGAAGGCTCCGCTTTGACAGTTCTCTTCTGACCCTGCCAGACCGGGAGCCAACGGAAACACAGTCCGCAGCGCCCAGCCTCCCTAGCTGGCATCCCTGGTGCCCACCGCCAACGGGTACGGGAGGCGGGGCCAGCCGCTCGGAGCCCGGAGAGGGGCTGCAGCCGCACCGGCCTCCAGCGCAGGGTCCACGGGGAGCTCCTGCTGCAGAGACAAACCTGTGCCAAGGAAGGAAACCCGCACACAGAGAGCCAGGAATACAAACACCCCATTAAACACGGTCCCCTGACACCCACTTGCTCTGGAGGAAGATGCCTTCCTGGAATAATGAACAAACCGACAAACATAGAAAAAGTCTTAAAAACTGCTAAGATGAGAAAAAGTTACATGCTGTAATATCTTCAAACACCTTGACCCACAAATCCCAGACAAGCCCGCACGAGAACCGCACCGCGGAGGCGCAAAGTGCAAAGCTTCCACATCCAGAGAGACAGCACTGCCCCTTCCTCACACCTCCCCACCTTGCCTGTCCCAGCCAGCCTGTGGTTTCCAAAGTCACCACCGCACTGCCCTCCGCTTGCCGCCAAGGAGGAGCAGGGCGGGCGACAAGGCACGTGGCTTCCCCACTCCTGTCTTCACCAGACGCCTGTCCGGTGGCTGTCGTCCCCAGTTTCCCCCCGCTGACTCCTCCACAGTATTTCGTATTGTTTTAAACCATGGGACCCATGGCTGTGAAACCCTGGCCATTCAAAACACAGAGGAACTTTGCTAAATAAGAAAGGCACAGCGGAGTCCTTGTGGCCAGGTCGGAACCACTAATATATATGTTGTTCTTTTCCATTTAAAAAAAAAACAAAACCTCTTTACTATTCCCAAATAAAGTATGACCAAAAATGTGATGTCTAAGCCGCGGTAGTAATTAACATCCTGACTAGTTACTCCCCAGTATCCCAGAATTTGTATCTAGCGAAATAATAAGACATGTATAACCTTCTTAAGCTTACAAGGAAAAGACCAAGTTTAAAATGAAAATATGTTTTTTAAAAGAAAACAATTTGCTTGCTGCTTCTGGAAATTTCCTCCTAAAATCGACGCGAAGTGTGCCATGCGGCAGAGCCTTGGCTATTTGGGCTCCAAGCTTCCGGATGGTCAGGCTGTGCGGCAGGTGCAGAGCTCCCCTGAGACCCTGCAAGGACCCCACCACGCCCTCACGGGAGAGTTATGACATCATCGTCACTGTAACTAAGAGCTAAAGAGGACGGGAACTTCCTTCCGCCACCACCACCCTAAACCTCCCTCTCCATAGCAAGCAGGTGCGGGCTCTCAGCCCCCCGGGGCCTGACCAGTCATGATGCAGCCCACTTACCCAAACCAGTGATTAAAAATCCCAGGGAGAAGCTGTTTAATTAAGAGTCAAGTCGACATTTATGATGTGCACGGTACGCCGATTCCGTAGTGACCTGGGAGCTCTGATGGTATTGCGTGATTATTCCACACGTTCCAGCCGCAAGATGATAACGCCAAAGAGACCGAAGAGCTTGTGCCCTTTCCAGAGGATGAGGACATCCCACTTACAAGGACACGCAGCTAAAACATAAATATGTAGAGCAGGTAAGACGAGATATGCACTTCAGACGTAGCTCACTCATTTGGCTGCACTTTAATTTGGTAAATTTGGAGGCCCCGCCCCTTCCTCTGCGATGCCAGCGTCCTGGGACATGCTGCGGGGTCGGGGTGCTGCCTGGGTCCCCTTAAAGGCTCAGATTGTCACCATAAAATGTGCTGGGGCTCTTTGGCCTTTACAAGGCGCAGGATGCAGGCGCCCACCCGCTGGGCCGCACACCCCTGTGGTCACGGTTTTGTTGTTATTCCCTCAAAGTAACGTTTTGGCATCTGACCTCTCCAGCTGCCTATGTGTGGTGAGGTGCTCCCAGCGCACACCCGGAGTCTCTAAATCAGGGAACCAGGGATAGGCAACACAGACACGCTGCGGGCAGCCAGAAGTCCTTCTACAAACGTCCGGGGAGTGCGGTCTGGCCCAGAGGGTTGGGGGCCGGCACGACAGAGAGCGGGATCCTCGAGAGTGCGTGTCCATGAGTGCGGAGAAGGAGGGAGCCAGCACCCAGAGCTTGCTCCAAGTTATTGCAAAACTCCCAGCTCAAGATGGGAATCGCGGTCCCCACCGGACTCGGTATTCAGCCTGACTTACAAAAAGCATTGCTTGCACTTAGGTGCCCGTTGGGTGGGATTGACAGACCGACATATGTGCTCACAAAAGGACTCGTCAGGCAGTAATGAGCTGCCACCGGGGACTGCCCGCAGGGGCTGCCTAGGGCCTGTGCTGGGCAAGTGACCTGTGGACCCCAGCACCTCTACCCCCACGGGCACAGCCCTCAGCCCCAAGGCAAATCAGGAGACAGGATCATTGCCCTCACTTCCTTCAGGTAGGCAGACACAGCAAGGAACGTGTTCACCCAGGCCTCAAGCAGCTCTGTGCTTACTGATGGCCCCGCATTAAATCATAGCAATTCTGCTCCCCTCTGGCTGAAACCCAGCCCCAAATCTAGCGTCGGGCCACCGTTGGCTGAGCACAGAGCAGTGGTGGAGACTCAGCACCAAGCCCACACTCAGGCTTGCTTTTCTCCAGAGGACAGAGCCCAGCGACCCACAAAGGAAAAGTTTAAAGGAAACTCCTACTGTTGGATTTAGTTCATCCTCCGCAGATGGGGGTGACACACAGAGCAGACTGAGCACCTGTTACCCCCACACAGGAAGTCCTGACCTGATGGGGGTCGGATGAGCAGCACCTACGTGCAACCTTGGCCAGTGCAGACCCTGACGGACCCTGGAAAGTGGGGTCATTTGCTGTATCTCCATGTCCTCTCAGCACAGCTGATGGCAGGAAACTCGTCCAAGTTGACCACAGTTTGCTCTCATTAAGTAACATCTTGTGTCAAATTCGGCAATGCATACGTTAGCCTTTTCTGATAATACAAAGATAATATATATACTCTCACAATGAGCTCACAACAACCAAAAATAAGTGTGCATTTTGACCTCTTGAGAAAGTCATATAGAATAAAACCAGTTGTGTCCAATTAGCTACAAATAAATCAATAATTTGTGTTCTGATCAATGTGGCTGCCGTTTACTTTCTCACGTAATAGAGGATGGCTTGTTCCTTTATCATGTGGCCCTCCTGAGGCAGTAACTCCGTGGCTGATCTCACCCTCCCAGGGACCAGGAGACCAAGGCCACTCCCAAGGCTGGCAAACACTGGAAACCTAAGGATGTTCAAATGTGACTCAGGGCAACCAAATTCCTCAGGATGCACTTCACAGAAAGCAAAGCCCTGTGCATCAACCTTTCTCTTGAGATTTGGGAAGGTCTCCCCCCCGCAAAGAAAGTGTGCTGTGGGGTTTATGAGAAGGACATTTGGCCTGGGACCTTTGAGCGCTGGAATATAAAGTGTGATATAAAATGTACACACTTCCCAATCTAGCCCCTCAGCGGGACTGCCTCAAGTGCAGGGAAAATGGCCATCCAGCAAGAAGAAACCTCAAGAGGGGCACCTGGGTGGCTCAGTCGTTAAGCGTCTGCCTTCGGCTCAGGTCATGATCTCAGGGTCCTGGGATCGAGCCCCACATCGGGCTCCCTGCTCGGCAGGAGGCCTGCTTCTCCCTCTCCCCTCCCCCTGCTTGTGTTCCCTCTCTCACCGTATCTCTCTCTGTCAAATAAATTTTAAAAATCTTTAAAAAAATAATAAATAATAAATAAATAAAAAAGAAGAAACCTCAAGAGATCATCTCCCCTTGGTTGTTTCGCCTAAGACTCATCCCAGCTGCAAACACCCTGAGGACACCCCAGGCCGGGCCACGGGCGCCTCGCGGGCAGGTCTGCCAAGAGACTAGCTGGTGGCCACAGTGACTCTCTTGCTCCTTTCATAATGTGGCCGTGCATCGCAGAATCATGCACAGTGATTAACACGGACTCCCCGAAAGTAAGACGTGGGCGCAAAGAGGACGCGGGAGAGAGAAAGTCGAGGCCGTTAGTGACACAAGCCCAGAGACAGCCGTTCAAAAAAGGCCTTGGCTGATTCTTTGCACAAACACATTTAAGGTTGGGTGGAGTTTTTTAAAAATCACGATGTGATATCGCATTAATTCTCTTCGAAACTGGTGCATTGTGACAAAATAATAGCAACTAAATTATCTCTCGGCATTGGTATGACTACAATATGTGTTTAAGATGGACTATGAGGGGTTGATATATTTGTGTTTATAAAGTGTACGATTCCAGCACCACGTGACCAGGAGGAAGACAATTCCAACTAATTCCAGTATGAATTATAACGACAGTTCCCAGCAAGAAACTAGAATTTCGAAGCGTGAGCACCAGAGCCTCGCTCGTGGACCGTTAGCACACTGAACAGGCGACCTTGTGCATCGAGCCTCAGAAAGGGCCCAGCAAGGGCGTGGCGATTAGTTATTTTTACAGCAACTACACCACGTTTTTTGGATGGCTCAGGTCTTAATTAAACAACAGAAATGCAAAGAACGTCCAAAACAGGTTTCTACATTATGTAACCCACATTACAGGCATTTTGTACTACACGTTCTGTATTGAAGTTTTCAGCCATGAACTGATAAAAAAGAAATAGTAAAAGCAAACTAAAAGAACAAAAGCAATTAATAAAGTGGAAAATGAAAGCAAAATAAATTGTGCATTTTAACTTTTCAAATAAATATGGGATGTGTGTCTCAATCATAAAAACAGTGGGTTTGATTCGACTTCGCTTTGCACGTGTGGGCGCAGTCTGGCTCTCTGAGAACCTGCATGTGTCGTTACCATCAGAAGGAGGGTTGGGACTGAGGTGTATCTGGTGCAAGTCCATCAGCAATTAATTCTTCACGAATCCACCTCATCAGCATCTTCCCTCGTGTAAGAGACTAATTACTTGCCTTTCAAAAGTTCAAAGACTAAAGAAATGGACCAAAAAGTAAATTAAAAGGGGTCTATACTCTGCAGAAAATATTGGTATATGAAATTAGTTTTTTATAAGAACATGCCAAATTGGCCTAATTTTTAAAATATATATATATCAGCATCATTAAAAAACGTGGTTAGGCCAACTTAAAAAAGTCATGGGAAGTTGAGTGCCACGTGAAAGGCGTGGGGAATGATTCTGCTGCCTTGTCACGCCACACTCACCCACTCCAAACTCTCCATTAGCGCCTCTTCCCCTCGTTCCTGCTCTCCCTCCCCCACCGACACCCAAATGGGCATCACATGAGCTATTGGGCGAGTTCTTATGAACGTGACAATACCTGTTTTTCTTGCATAATTCTAAAACCGTCCGCCCTCTGTAATGGTTTACGGTCTCCTGCATGTTGTTTGATAACTACTGAACTCAGGGACTTGGTCCCAATGCTGGGGAATTAGCTCCTACAACGTAAGACACTTGCATTCACAATATTAAATGAATATGTTGTGTATTAAAGGAAGGACACACCAGCTCAGAAAAAGTTTAAACAACAGGAACCTTATTTTTCAATCGGAAAGTTAATCTGGGGTTTAAATATGGATGAGAAGACACTTATCTTAGTGTGAAAATAAAACATGACATGGGTTCAAACTGCAGTCTTAATTTTAAGAAACCATAGTATTTGGCTCAGCCACTATGGAAACAGTATGGAGGACCCTCAAAAATGAAAATTGAACCACCATGTGATCCAGCAATCCCGCTTCTGGGCATATATCTGATGGAAACAGAGTCAGTATCTTGAAGGGACGCCTGCCTCCCGTGTGCGATGCGTGTTACGCACCGTGGCCGCAGCATGGGAACATCGCGTGTGTCTGTCAACAGATGGAGAGGAAGAAATGTGATCTCCTGGAGGATTATTCAGGCGTAGAAAAAGAAGGACAGCTGGGGCTCATGACTGGCTCAGTCCAGGGAGCGTAGGACTCTTGATCTCCGGGTTATAGGTTTGAGCCCCACGTCGGGTGCGGAGATTACTTAAAGATAAAATCTTAGGGCGCCTGGGTGGCTCAGTTGGTTAAGCGACTGCTTTCGGCTCAGGTCATGATCCTGGAGTCCCTGGATCGAGTCCCGCATCGGGCTCCCTGCTCGGCAGGGAGCCTGCTTCTCCCTCTGACCGTTCCCCCTCTCATGTGCTCTCTCTCTCTCATTCTCTCTGTCTCAAATAAATAAATAAAATCTTTAAAAAAAAAAAGATAAAATCTTTAAAAAAAAAAAGGAAATCCTGCCATTTAATTTTGTTGTTTTTTTTTAAGATTTTATTTATTTATTTGTCAGAGAGAGAGAGCACAAGCAGGGGGAGTGGGAGAGGGAGAAGCAGACTCCCCGCTGAGCAGGGAGTCCGATGTGGGACTCGATCCCAGGACCCCGGGACCATGACCTGAGCTGAAGGCGGACACTTACCTGACTGAGCCCCCCAGGCACCCCAGAAATCTTGCCATTTGTGACGTGGGTAAAACTGAGAGCATTCTGCTGAGTTAAATACATCGGACAGAGAAAGACAAATACTGTATAATATCACTTACATGTAGAATCTAAAAAAAAAAGTCAAACTCAGTGGAAACACAGCAGAAGGGTGGCTGCCGGGGGTGGGCGGCAACGGGGAGATGGCCCCTGGAGGGTACCAACTCCCCGTCAGAAGACAAATAAGTTCTGGGGTCTCACGGAAGGCATGGTGAGTAACATTTCATGACCATATTTTCTTTTTTTTTTTTTAAGATTTTATTTATTTGACAGAGAGAGACACAGCAAGAGAGGGGAACACAAGCAGGGGGAGTGGGAGAGGGAGAAGCAGGCTCCCGGCTGAGCAGGGAGCCCGATGCGGGGCTCGATCCCAGGACCCTGGAATCATGACCTGAGCCGAAGGCAGACGCTTAACGACTGAGCCACCCAGGCGCCCCTCATGACCATATTTTCTAAAAACAGAAACCCAGCAACCTCTTCCATGAGGCTCCCATTGTGTTCTCTGAACAGCGAACACTGACTTGCGCTGTTACGCTTTGACGCTGGGCGAGTCTTGGAGAACACAAGCGGCCGGACCCACACTACGGGGTGGAGGGCTTCTCCTTGAACCAAGGTTCGGCAGCTACACGGCTTCCATGATTGCTTTAAGTCAGGTCCTCGAAACGAACTTTTCAAATGGTGCACATTTTCTAAATGCATTATAATTTTTAATAACTTCAAACCTCTGTGACCCATCATAACAAAAGTAATTCCTAATAGTTCATGCTCAGGCTTAGGTTGCACGTGCATATTCACTAGCGATCGTTCCTAACAGACAGCAGTCCTGTGGTTCCCGTCATTGCTGTCTATTTACAAACATCCCCAAGTCATCTATAAAAACAAGGTGTTGGTTATTTCTATCCTCAAAAGCACCCATATATCATGCGACTGGAAAAAAAAAATTAATAATTGGTGAAATGTCTTAAGTGCACTCTAATTGAGGAGGTGAAGGGTGAATGTTGGCACCTAGTTCTGGAGCAGAAAACCACGCCCGTATGCAGGAGCTCAGCCACAGACGCAGCCTGTCCGAGCAGAAGATGAGCCTCCCCCGGCTGCAGAGCGCGGGCCCTGGCCACGGAGCATCAGGCCACGGAGCATCAGGCCACGGAGCATCTGGCCACGGAGCATCTGGCCACGGAGCGTCTGGCCAGACCTCGAGGGAGCCATGCTGCAGGCTGGCCAGGCCCACTTGTCCCCTCCACTCAGCCGCCACAGTGCCATGGTTGCAGTGCCGTGGCCGCCTCCTCACCCCCGGGCCCACCAGGCATCTTTCAGGGGCGCCTGCAAACCCCAGCAGCCACCCATGGCAGCTGGTGCGTCCTGGAGCCTCCCCGCCCGAGGCCCAGCTGGGTAACTCTCCATCTCTCCTGGTGCAGACGCCCCAAACGAACGTGTCCTACACCGCACGCCTGTTCACGCCTTGGCCGGTACTGCTGTCCGCCCGAGTCTCTTCCCCATATACTGCCCCTTGATGCCCCCTTCCAGCCGAGACCTGCAGCCCTGGGGCGACCCCTGCCTGGGGATGCTCTCACACCCAGCAGGCAGAGGCCAGGGTTCTGCCAACACTCAGGATGCACGGGAGGGGTCCACAGCCAGCGGGGCGAAGGGAGAGCCCAACACTCAGGGCCTGTCGGGGGCCACGGCCGAGGGCCCAGCAGGGATTTTCTGCAGACATATCCCAGGGGCTCTTCCAGGACGACAGAAATGCTCCCCAGCCCAAAGTTTCTGCAGGATGTTTAAGAGAACAAGCTCAGCAGGCAGAACAAGGCCGCTCGTCCGACAAACATTTCTTACTGTCAAACATCTTTGGAAAATGCAGAACTACACTCGCTGGAGGCTTCTTGAGCTATAGGACTTATCGGGGCTTTAAAATGCTAAAACGCATTGTGGGAAGTCCCAGAGGGTTAGATAACAGGCCGAGTTTCCCAGACTTCCCTCACGGTCCGCGAGCGCCCTGTCTTCGGATCTGTGGGCAGCACGGCTGGAGGTCGGCGGGGAGCCGGCCACCACACTCTGGCCATCGAGACTGTCGTTGCTGAGCACATTCAGCCTATCCTGTGACCCTCATCACTCCCACAACTTTTCTTCAATGATTTCCTCAAAAATACTCATTTGAGGGTAAAAAATGAACTGAGCCGAGTCTCGTCCTCCATCCTGGGTTGTGAGGGAAGCTAGTGGGTGTCTCTCAGAAATACAGAAACGACACGCAGACATAAGCGTGCAGATGTATTTTGGGGGTTGCGTGGCCCCGGGTCAGAAGCCCTTTCCCGCATGAACAGAAGCCAGAGGCTCCGGGGGGGCCTCCAGACGCCGGACGGCGACAGCGAGACACAGACAGAGCCAGGAAGTGCCCTGCACCTCTTTTCGGGGCCCTGCTTGGTTTTCCTAGCAGTCTCTGTCACCTGCAGGCGCACGCAGGGTGGATCTCCCCGAGCCCCGGGAGCCAGCCGGTTCCACTAGAAACCCATCCAAAGTGGTTCCTCGCGGCCTCTGGGTAACAGCCGTCGGCTGCCTCCACGTCCCCGGGTAGGGAACCTCTACAACTGGTGTTCGGCTAGAGGAGCACCTCCAACCGACTCCCCGCCGGGTGACAAGGGCATTCAAATCCCCAGAACAGTGACCTTTAATCGACCCTCCTGGGAACGTTTAGAGGATTCTGGTACCGATATGATATGATTGTTTGCCTAATGCATATTATCCACCCACCACGATTTTTACTGGTGCTTTAAATACATATTTATGTCATGAAAGTTTTCTTCTTAGATAAGTGATGCCTGTTTTTAGAAAATATGGTCGTGAAATGTTACTCCACCTTACTTGCACTCCGCAAGCGTGTCTACTAAAGCCACAAATTGCCGTGGCAGCAAACACCCACAATCGTGTGACCGTGTGGGAATATTTGGGGATATCCATATGTGTACATCATGATGTTTTGGGGTTTTTTTTTTTTCTTTTTTTTTTTTTTAAGATTTTATTTATTTATTTGACAGAGAGATAGACAGAAGAGCACAAGCAGAGGGAGTGGCAGAGGGAGAGGGAGAAGCAGGCTCTGCACTGAGCAGGGAACCCGATGCGGGACTCGATCCCAGGACCCTGAGATCATGACCTGAGCCGAAGGCAGACGCTTAACCATCTGAGCCACCCAGGCGCCCAAGCATGATGTTTTTAATACGCGTATGTCTGTAAAAGGAGAAGACAGCGCTTCCCCAAAACAAGTAAGCAGAGCGCACCCCAAGGTCGCACATGGTTCCGAACACAAGGCACGTGGCGACGCGCAAAGCCGGCCGGCGCTCTGGAGCGCATCTGGGTCTGCAGACAGCGGATCATCTTTCTCCTACAGTCGCGTCCTCGCTCGGAAACCCGATGCAGCGTGGTGGACTGATCCACTGACGGTGGCCATCGGGTGGCACGACATCGGTAGACCAGCAAACACCACAACCTTGTGATATCGAAGTCCGCATTGACAATCAAAAGGCTGATATGTATCCACGTTGTCCAGGGAAAACCACTCTATATTCATTTCTCTGACAGAAAAACAGAATGTCAACATGAGTGCTGCCATTTTGTTTTACTCTGAGTGAAAGGGCTGTCGGGAGGCGTTAGAGGAAAGCGGGAGCCCACCAGCCCTACCTTCTCGTCTACATCATGAAATTTGCTGACTTTTGTGGAGCAAAATTCCATTTTCTGCCACTGCCCACCTGCAAGTTTTAAAACCCAAACCTAGGTGACAGCATTGGGTGGCCATTTCCATGAGTGCATAAGCTCTCCATGGCACATTCAGATTTTCCCGAACGGATTGGGGAAAACAACCTCAGAGCAGGGTGGTCACAAGAGAGTTCACCAGACCTGTGGTCTGTGCCCAGATGGTCCCCACTACCCACCCACCCATGCAGTCAGGGGTCCTTTTAATGGAGTTGCCTCAGCATAGGACCCGGGACGGAATCATGGGACTGCATCTGTGGCCATTCATTCAAATATTTGCTGCGCACCCGCTCCCTCCCACCCTCCCCCTTCCTACCATGGCCATGTAGTGACCACTCGGGCCAGGCCCAGGCTGTGTATTTGTTTCCATGTGTCTCTGCCATCTCAGTCCCCACCTCCACACACATTGTTTCTGCACTAACCCTTCCTTTGAAATTTGTATCTCCTCTGGTTTAGCACAAAGAATACAGGGTTCTAATGACCAGTCAAGGGTTCTTATATAAGTGGAGGCAATTTTCTCAATCGCAATCCTGCAAAGGTTCAGAGTCTAAGGAAGGAGCTCAGTCTTTGGAGATGCCTGGGTGTGGCCTGTGTGACCTCGAAGAAGGGGCTGAGCTCCCAGGCGCAGGCGCATCTTCGCCCATGGCTATCCCTCCACCCACAGTACTCTAGCGGTGTGGCCCTGGACAAGGGACCAGAGCTCCAGGGGCCTCAAGCTCCTCCCCATAGCATGGGGTAACAATAAGCACCTTGTAGGGTACTGTGAGGATCTGAGGACAAAACGAAAACCCTTAGCACAGAACTGGTGGATGGATAGTACGTGATCTTATTTAAGGACACACGTGCACAAATCATGGATACTTCACCAGAGAGTGAAGTACATGTAATCTTGAAACACTTCCTCAAAGGAAAATGTGAAATTGGATCTGAAAATCAGTCAAGAAAATGAAAGCAGAAATATTTCAGATGAGTTAGATGTTTGAAGAAGGAAAGGTGAGTGGGAGCCAAGAGGGAAATTGGCTAGGTGGGACAGAGCAACGGGGAGAGTAAGAACTGAGATCATCTGAACAAATTCATCTGCAGAAGAAAATGAGGTACTTTGCCCCCAAAATCCAACCAAACAACAGCAAATGACAGGAAGGACGAGGGCAAAGTGCTCCTGAGGAGGGTGATATGGTACTTACAGAGACTGCATGTTGCCAGGGAAGCAAAAGGAAAAATACACTGTGCAGAAAATTCTGAAAGTCAGCCCTGTCAGAGAATGCATCAGCAGTAATAGGAACTTTGCACCATAATAAGGATGGGCAATGCTCACTAATGATAGTCTCCAGTGAAGACCAAAGTGAGGGCAGGTTCCTTTACTAACAAGTGACCTTCGGCATGTCTTTAATATCATCGAATCAACATCAATGCATCTGTAAAATGAGTTTATAAGCAGAGCCAGTGGAGAAACCAAGGAAACTGAAGGGCTCCCAACAGGATGCCTGGCCCCGTGGGTGTTCAGCAAAGGTGCCTTGGGGTTGAGGCACTTCGAGAAAGCATAGTACACATTTCTCCCCTTGAATTAGCTCAGGAAACCTAAGAGGGCACAGGGTGAGAACTTTAACCCGGGGGCACGTGGATGTGTTCGTGCATCGCAGAGAACCCCCTCCCACGCAAGCTGCCCTGGTGCCCCACACCAAGGTTGCTGGCAGAAGCACTTCCGGGGCACCCCCTATGGCCTGAAGTCCTGGAGAGGACGCACGCAGGGCCTCCGACCTGAGCGCACAAAAGCTGGTTCTGAAATGAAATTGAGAACAATACAAAATGAAATCTAACCAGAGCTAGGTTATGTGCGAAGGACCATAATCTTTCGGAGTGAGTCACAGAAGAGAACCCGTCGGAGAGGGTGGGATGATATCTGAATATGGAAGCAAGCATGATTTCTTGTTCTCAAAATCGCTGCGACACGTAAGCAGTTCCCACAGTAGTTCCGTTTACCAGGCAGAGCCGCGCTGTTTTCTCAACACTGGGGAGCGCCTTATAGCAGAGAAGGACAGGTGTTCCGGAGTGAGTCCATAGTGGAGCTGGAGTGAGCCTCTTGAGCATCGCCCTGGTGTAGATGCCGTGGGGATGGGCAAAGGGGAGACCCGCCCGTCCTGTCCCGCATGACTCCGCGTGCTGACATGCTACTCTCAAACCTCACCTTCTCCTCCAGGCGCTCCGAGCAAGCCAGTCGCCAACCACCTTCTCTCCTCGCTCTGCCCTTGCTCCTTCTGAGATCCTCTGGCCTCTGGGCCTGCACCCTCGCACCCCGCTCTCTGGTTTCAGGATCAAAGATCACATCCGTCCCCTCTCTTCTTGCTTTCCCGGGCCTCCAATTTCTCCTGCCCTCTACTTTCCATGGAAGTGCCTCCCACACGTAGGTAAACATGCCCTCTTTATTAGTGTCTGATTTTCTCTCCTGCCTGGGCCCCTTCTTCCAGGCAAACATTTTATCTCTCAGCCTCTGAGCACGCTTTTCTTCCCATGTGCTAGGATGAGGCCCGGTGCCTTTGCTGCCCAAGAGGCCGGGGCAGAGCTGACGTGGGAGAGCAAAGCCATCCTTTCCGTGAGCTGAGCCGAGTAATGAAACAAACCCACAGCGCGGGCCGCACCCAGCTGAAGGACGCCATTCGAAAACGTCCCCACTCCTGAAGAGCCATTCCCGTGTTACCTTCAGTGACGTGGGGAGCCTGGCTCTGTGAAATTGGTGTGCCGCAGTAGAGACTGGCTAATTTACACTATCACCGCGGCACCACCTGCTGAATACAAATCTGCGGTGAATTCTGAAAAGTGAAGAACTCTTTGTAAAGCAAATAATGACCCCTTCCATTTTCAAGCCTGTGAAATCCGGTTCAATAGGTTTTCTTAAAGCAGAGCGCACATGTGTAGAAGCAAACATTTCCAGACTTGAGGCAAATCCACTTTTCGCCCAGTGATCAAAATTGTTATAAAAGATTTTTTTTTAACTTTCCAATTCCAAGAAAATCCGTGTCTTTGGGGACAGTGTATCCCCTTCACTGGAGGGCAGGGAGGACCTCCTGTCATGCAGGAGCTCTGCATCACTTCCTCCAATCTGATTGCAAACAGAAAAGTCTGGATGAATCAAACATATGCAGCTCAAGGCACACAAGACGTTATTAAGCAAAAGTGTTCAGCAGTGGCTCCCAATGCAGAAATGGCCAGCACGCAGGTGGCATGTGTCAGCTCTTAAATCCTGAAAGCTGTCCTCCTTTCCCCCCAACAGGGCATCACTAAGGCAGAGAGACACCTCCCGCTCAGCAGCGCTGCTAGGGAAGCCAGGTGTGGTGGCCCCCGTGTCTGACACACCCGCTTATTTATTTAGCTAATCAAATCATATTGCATGGTTTGAGTAGGAGACGGTTCCTTCTGCTGTGGAGAGGTTTTTCTTTTCCTTGTTTTTTTCTGGAGAATGTGAACTGAAGCTAATCTGTATGATATTCCTCCTCTCCTGTGGCTGACCTGCCAGGACAGCCTGAAAGATCTGTTCTGCTAATAGCCCAGTGCATTAGTTCATAGTGAAGACATTCATCCTGGAACAAGAGCAGGACCCCAGCACCTGATTGCCTTTGTCCCCATCACAGTGGTTCAAGGACTCCGGGTGAGCTTCTGGCCCACAGGCCCGGCCTTCTGCAGAATTTCAGCTCTGTGCTTTTGCAGAGCTCAGAGCCAAAGCAAATGACATTTGTGATAATGAGAAAGCCAAGACCGATGGGAACAGTCACATCAAAGTTGTGCCCGCTTTTCTAAAACTTCTTTGAACATGTTGGGAAGAGCGGGTGTGCGCTCCAGCCAGGGAAATGGGGAGGGGGTGCCTCCCGCGCTGTCAGTGAGCTGGACGTACCCGTGCCGGGGGCAGGGGGTGGTCCCGCAGCTCTCACGCCCACTGCAGTTCGGCCCGCGCCCGCCGCCCCCGCCGGGCAGGAAAGCAGGAGGAGACTGCTTGGGGCCACTCGGGATGCGACGTCCCCCGGGCCCGGGCCAGCACTCCTCTCAGGGCTCCAGGACGACTGTGGGGCGGCGCGAGGTCACGAAATCACTCGTGGGGTTTCGTCCAAGACGCCCCCAGGCTGCAATCAAGCGAAGTGGCCCCGCGTGGCGGAGTCGGCGCCAAAGGGGTGGGGGTGGGAGGCGCCCCTAGAGCCTGGGCCTCGGGGGTGGGCGCGAAGGGGGCGGCGCGCGCCCGGGGTAGTGAGCCGGGACCGCCTCCAGCCAGACGCCGACGGCGCCCCGCCCCACCTGGCGGGACCCCCGCCCCGCCGGCGCCGCCCCCCCGGGACCCTGCGCCTAGCCTCGGGACCTCCCCCGGGGCAGGCCAGCCCGGGGTGGGGCCGTAGCGTGGCTTTGTCCTACAGACTGGGTGGAATCCAGCTGGAGGGGGACCCTCGAGCCCCCAGCCCCCGCGGCGCTAATTAGGAGGATGGGGAGGGGAGGCCCCCGCGCCGTGGCCACGTCCTTTTTACACCCCCCCCACTCCCCTCCCACCCGCTTGTGGCTGAGGGTTGCAGAAATGCGGGAGGGAGGGGTTGGGGCGGGGGTGTCCGGTGAAGGGATCTCTGAAGACAGCCGCGCGTCGAGACCAGAATCGAAGCCTATAGGTGCGGACACCGGGCAGAGGAGGTTCCAGGACTCAGAAGTTGTGGGGTCCTGCCTGCGTACCCCCGGCACCCCTAAGCTCCTCCCCTCCAAAAGGCGCCCGAAACTCGGTGCGGAAGGGGCCTGGGCGTCCAGCGGCGCCTGCGGGGACACACGCACGCTCGCGGGTAAAGTTCAACCCTGCGCGCAGGCGGCCCGGCCGGCGCGGGGGCGGGGCAGCGGGGGGAGGGGGCAGGAAATGCCGTTAATTGGGGGAAATGCACACCAATTGTATGGCGGCCTTTGATGTGCGCCTCCAGGCGCGGCCTCTCCACGCCGGCGGGCCCACCCGGCGTGCGCCCTGCTCCCACCGCGCGCAGCCGGCCGAGCGCCAAGGACGTGTGACACTGGTTTGAAAGAGCAGGAGGCCGTGGGTCTCCTTCCGTCTCTAACGTCAGACAGCTCGCCTGGAGCCCCTCTGTCTCTCCCCGGCCCCCTGGCCTCCCAGCGCCCCGATGCCTGGGGGTGGGTGGGGAGGCCGAGCCCTGCGGAGGCTGGCCACGCTGACTGCGGGTGCCGACGAGGAGCGGCCGCCGCGTGTTGGCCTAACATATGTACACATAGAAATATAGCGTTCGTCCAAATGACATTCCGCTCACTCTCCCTCTTGCCCCCCTCCCTTCTTCTTTTCATCATCAGCAAATAAAGATTAGCTGGTAAGATTATAGAAAGCGTTTTCAGGCTGGTGCTGATCTTTATTCCAGAGGCTTTGTGATGATATTGATGATGATGATGGTCAAGCGGACAGTTTGATTTTTGTGTTTGGAGCTAGTTATAAAGAATCAATATTATATCAAGGGGTAACTTTCGTGATAAAGGACTTTAACCACTCTGGCTATTCATCATAAGTCTGTAGCAAGCAGATAGGTCAAAAGAAATTATATTGCACTAAAGACTGAGTCTTCTTATCTCTCCCATACCAGGGGAATAGGGACAAGCCGATCGATACAGTAGCTGCTGTATACTTCTTGCAATTATCAATAGCTGATTTCGCCTTTTGAGGCCTGCATCTAATAATGCAAGCAAATAATAATCGTTTGAGCGTCCCGATAAGCAAGGGAGCCGAAGTTTTAGCTGGCCAGCATTATTTATGTCATCGTACACGCTGAAGTGCCCCTCCTAGGTCTGTATGCAGCCCGGATACACAGTTCAGGGTTACAAGAGAAGTACTTTCATATCGTTTGCATCCCTGAGTGTGAAGATGGATGGCCATGCGCTGATGTTTGTCTGCGAGACATAAAAAGCCATGAAATGTTTGCCTGGGATGCCTACTCCTGAGGTAGTAAGCCATCCTGTAATGTACAAGATGCTATGAAGCACACAGATCTAGATGGATTTATATACTATGTTCTTGGCTCCCATCTATTAAAAATTTCGACATAGTTACCTCAATAGCTTTGAAAGCCAAGAGGGTGACAGCAGGAGCTGAGTGGAATGTGGGTGGGGCAGTGAGTTGCGTATTGGTTTATTTAAGGAGAACATTTTTTTTTTTTTAAGGGGAAAGTTATCTTCAAGTGGGTGAGCAAGAAGCTTGGGGAAAAAAAGCCTTTTCAAAAAGCCATAAATATAATTTGGGGCTACATGTTTGCTAGCGCCCCCACAATGTAACAGAAAAGCAACATCTTTATAATTGGCACTTGACATGCTGTTTGCGTTGGGCGGTGGTGCACCAGGCACAGATTTCCTGTTGATGGAAACATTTATCACTGTGACTACTCCAGAGTGGCAGGTGGTGTTATCAATTACCTCTTCTTACCAATAATAATATTAGTATGGTAATATCTTTGCTCAAGTGAGAACCAATTAGCGGTCACTTGTCACACCATTAAAGACACAAAATCATGCTGGATTTAATGGCAAGGACCTAAAACAAAAGTTGGGGGTGGAGGAACCAGAGACAAGGGAGTGAAGGCCAGTGGCGAGAACTTTGATTTGGGGGGGGGGGGGGAATGAAAGGAGACAGAAAATAAAGCTGTAATACTTTAATACTTTTTCTGTATTAAGTGGCTAGGGAAATAAGCACATGATAAAGTATCAAATGCACCTCAGGTAAAAATGTGCTTTGTGGATGGAGAGCCAGGTAGCTTCCCTAAGCTGGGATGTTGAAATAGAACCAACTCTTCAACCTCCCCTTGTCAAATCCATCTTGCAGATAGGCTTTCTGTTTTATCTGAATAAATGATACAAATTAAATCAAACATCTAATTATATGCTCCACTAATGTAAAATCTACAGTATTAATTTGTAAATAATATTATTAAGCAGACAAAATAATAACATGTCGCCTCATAAGATGAAAACAACATTGCAAGAGGAAAGACAATTAACAAATTAGATTTAATTATAGAGAAGAAAAGCAACTTTTGTTTTTGCAATAGTATTTAGGTATGACAATATTTTAATAGGCAGTGGTCATGTGATGGTAAGTCTATGTGTTCTGCATGCATGAGTGGGTGTCCGCACCTCGGGTGCACATTCCCGTGGTTGCCCTTAATCTAGGCACGACTGGAGGATAATCCTGTCCCTCATCTGTGAAAATATGCTGTTGACACGCTGTCACCTCACAATAAATCTATTGTCATGACTCAAGATGCATATGCTTTCATTAAAACTTGCTGCAGTGAATAAAAACAGAAAAGTTTCAGATCTCAGTGGAGAGAGGCAAGGAAGGCAGAACAGGTAAGTGAGGAGGTAATGTGCCTTTTGCTTTCGGCCTTTTAAAAATATATATTGATCCTGTTTACCCCAGTCGATTTTTAAAAGGGTGTGCCACAGATTCACTGATCTGCACCATTTTAGCACTGGCGGGGAATTTGCGAAGGTTATCGTTTCATATCCTCCCTGACCCTTTCCTCCAAGTCTGCCCGATTTCCTCAACGAAATCCCAGCGCAGTACGCGCGGAGGACGGTATGGAGCCTGCGACTTCCCCCAGCCCACTGCACCCTGCACGCCCGGGCGGGACCTGAGCCCACACCCGGCAAGTCGGGCCGGTGCAGCTCCGAGTCCTGCGTTCGCGCCCGCTCACTGTGAGAGCCACCGTGTCCAGCACAGCGCCAAGCACAGCCTGCTGCACCTTCCCCCTTACAAAGCTCGGCACGACTTGCGCGACACCCCTGCAATCTGAGGGTTTGCTTCTTACAGATAAAGGGCAGGGGTCTCAGATTTGCCTCCACTGGAGGCACCTGAAAGATCCTCTCCAAGACCACACCTCGTAGAAAATGCAAAGCAAGTTGACAAAAATTAAACAGTTGCATTTGGGAGTCCCATAAAGACCTAGGGATATCCTGCCAGTGTGTTGGAGAAAGGTTGGGGGCAGGGGGAGAGGACGAATGGCCTTAAGAACAAAAAAGGTGGGGGTCGGCGCGCGCCAAGTAATCCAAAGAGGAGGAGTCGGTGCCATGGGGGCCAGGAGGCTGCGGGGGAGCCGGGCTCGGGCTTCCTCTGAAAGGCTTCGGACGCTGCGGGAACCTACATTTGCTGCTTCTTCTTAAAGTGTGGATTAAAAAAAGAAGAAGAAGAAGAAGGGGAGGGGGGGGAAAGAAAATTAACCAGATCCCAAAAAGCAGTGCACCTTTAACCTGAGGTCTAACCCACCGATGATTGTTTTTGAGTTCTTGCTCTTCTAGAAAGACATCACCAAAATCTACCTTTCAGCAGCAGCTTAGCAACTTCACCCAACTCTGGCCGGTCCTGTAAATTCTGAGAGAAACTCCCATTCGCTACAACCGCCCACTCCTCACCAACACACGTCCCCTTCTTCTCCCCCTACCCCTACTTCTCTTTGCCCCTTTTTCTCTGGGAAAGTTCCTGGCCCCGCTTGCCCCAAAGCCCCGGCCACAGGCTGCAAACTTTTCACTGCCAAGCGCCCCTCTGCCGGATGCAAGAGCATCCCCAAAATGCTCGCAGCATTTGCCAAAGTTCACAGGGTAATGGCGATATAAGGATGTCCCCCCTCCCCCCCGCAGAGCTTCTCCATAAAAGCGTGGTGTGGGGCGGACAACTCTACACTTCAAACATCTTTTATTTGTCTTTTTTTTCCCTTTTCAAAACCAAAATCGCCTTAATGATTACGCCCGCCACTAAAGAGCAAAACAAAACCAACCTCAAGGGTTTGGTTTTTTTTTTGAGGGGGGACAAATGTGGCGGCGGGGATTCTTTGGAGGGGTGCCGACCTGTGCGCTTCCTTCCTCTGATTTTCCTGCGCTTTCCTGGAGCCCAAAGCTGTTGCTTCGTAAAACTTACACAATTAGAGTCGGGCGAGAAAACGCAGGCTGGGAAGCGAGAAGATTCTAGAACGGAAAAGAAGCCCGTGGAGAGGCGGGCGAGCCGCTCAGGGTCGGGGTCCATCCCGTGGGGGGGGCGGGTCCCGCAGCCAGGCAGAGCCCCACCCCCAGCCGCGCGCGGAGCTCGCAGCCCTCCGTGCGTTCGGGGCTGGCGAGTCGCCGCCCGCTTCCCCCCAGCGCACGACACTGGGGAGGCCATCCGTATCAAAGCTCCGCACCACACAGGGCCACATGTGAGGACAAAAATAAGGAATTTAGGAAATGAAGAAAGACAAACTGGGACGAGGGGCGCACAGGGCCGGGCGCGCCGGCGCCAGGGCCTGGGGCACAACCGGGTGGCCGCTCGGGGACCGAGGACACGCGCGAGAGTGAGCACGCGGGAGAGCGCGAGCGCGCGTGTGCACGGGGGCGGTGGGGCGCGCGCGCGGTGCGAGGGCGCGCGCGTGTGAGCGCGGGCGAAAGGCGGTGGGCGTGCGGGAGCGCGCCGGCCGCCCGAGGGTGCGGGGCCGGGCCAGACGCGCGCGACCCCCTCACCTACCCCCGAGCCACTCCCGAAAGTCCTGGAACGCAGCGGGCCGCGCGCGGGACTTTCGTGGACTTGGAACTTGGAGTCGCGTGGCCTCGGGGCACCTTGCATCCCTGCCCAGTCCGCATACGTCCAGGCCCGGCACCCGTCGGGAAGGGGAGCTAGTGGGGGGTCCACCGGAGCCCCGCCGTGCCCGCCCTCCCGTCGGCTTCAAGGGGCCGCTGGCGGCGGGGAGGCCCGGCGGGCGGGGCGGGCGCTCCGAGTCGGAGGGGCCCGCGGGGCGGGGAGGCGGGGGCGGAGGGGAGGGGGCGCGGGGAGGGGAGGGGAGGGGAGGGGAGGAGCCGCGCGGCCCGCGCCGCTTCCGAACCGGAAAGTTGGTCTTGCCGAAGTCCCGCCACCCCGGCGTGCGCACTCCGCTCCGCTCCGGCCGCCGGCGGAGCCCGCGGAGGGGACGCGAGCCCGGAGAGGAGAGACGGTCCGCAGACAGGGGCACCCGAGCCTGAGCGCGGGCGGCGCGCCGAGCGAGACCCGCCGCCGAGGAGCCGAGCCGGCCGGCCGCCGACCCCGCGCGCCCGGAGCGCGGGCGGCGCGGCGCCCGGGCGGGCCGGCGAGACAAAG
>NW_023270854.1:1003914-1058463 GCF_011800145.1 Mirounga leonina | reverse complement strand
GCCCCGCGCCCCGCGCCCCGCGCCGTGCCCGCCGGCCGCCCCGCTGATGCCGGTGTCCCGCCCGGGGCCCGCGCGCCGCTAGCAGCATGTCTCGGCGCAAGCAGGCCAAGCCGCAGCACCTCAGGTCGGACGAAGAGCTGCCGCCGCCGGACGGGGCTCCCGAGCACGGTGAGGCGCCGCGGGGGTCGGGGCGGCGGGGCTCGGGCGCGGGGCACCGCGGGCCGGGGGCGCTGCTGGCCCCAGAGCCGGCGCGCGGTGCCCGGCCCCGGCGGGCCGGCCGCAGGAACCCCGGTCCTCCCCGGAGCGCGCGGCGCGGAGTTGCGGGCAAGTAAACTTGGTCGGGCTGCTCGGAGTTGGGGCGCAGCGCGCGGACGGCCGGGGCTCGGGCAGGCGGGTTGGGGGCCGCGGGGGCCGCGCCCCGGCCCCGCGATGCCCGCCCCGGGCCCCTGCGCCTGCCGCTGGGCCGGCCTCGGCGACCGCGCGCCCCCCGGGCCGGCGCGGCAGCGGGGCCGTGTCCGGGGCTCACCTACGGCCGGACGCGGGCCGGGGAGGCCGCCGCCCGGCCAGCTTTGTTCGGAGCCCGGCCCCGGGGCGGTGCACGCTCGGAGCGGGGCCGCTGCGCTGACCCCCGGCCTGCCCCCCACCGCGGCCGGCTGTCGGCCGCCCCGTGTGCCCCGAGGGCCGTGAAGCCCGCGAGGCCGCGGCGCGCCGACGCGCCCGGATCCCGTTCCGGGGCGAGTGGGAAGGCGGTGTGGCCCGGCCTTTCTAATGGCCGCCTTGGGAATAAGCCGGCTGAGCCCCGCCGCGGCGTGGGGGTGGTCCTTGCACGCGGTGGGACCCGGCGCGTCCAGGTTCCCTCGGGCCTTTCCTGTCCTCTTGGACGCGCCGCAGGCACCTCTGCAGCCTGTAGGCTGCCGGGAGCTCCCTCCGCTTCCCGAAGGGGAGGTAGGAGCCGCGGGACGTGGAGGCTGGCGAGCGGGGCCCGGCCCGGCTGCGCTTTGCCGCCCGCGCGTCTGCAGGTCCCCAGGGCGCGCCAGGGGCGGCCGGGGCCGCGCGGAGCTCCGACCGCAGCTCCTGGAAAAAACAGGCCGGCCAACTTTCTTGAGCAACCCCTTGTAAGTTGTTTCGAGGCAGAGACGCATCTTTTTACCGTGAGACTCGGTGCAAAAAAAAAAAAAAAAAAAGGAGTTTAAGAGTTTATCACACGCTGTTGCAAAGTTTGGCAAAGCAGGTACGTGTCCACGTCGGACTGGGGAAAGGGAGAAAATGCTTATAACACGGTGGGAATTAGTGAATTAAATAAAATTAGTGAACTCGTTAGGGTCTTTTTGTCGCTGTGGAGGTAGGGAGTCTTATCTGTAGCCTAGTCACCCAAGATTAGAACAGCAGATATGCTAAAAAGAAACGCTTGCATATGGTGGGTAGATTAAGGACAAAGAATCTTTTTGTCATGGAAATGGATTTTTTTTTGTTTTGTTTACTTCATCACATAGAATTTCTCACACTTGGTTTGTTTTGTATTGCCCTCAATGACTACATGATCAAATGAATGGATTTATTTCTGCCGAATGAGAAAGACAGTCTTTCCTTCAAAAGAACTACATTGCATCCCAGTGAGGAATTTTAAAGCTTTATTATTGTGGCTCCTGAATAGCTTAAAATCGGCTTTCACAGCCGCCCCAAAATGCAACAATGTAAATACTTCTCAGCTTTGTAGGGTCGTTATCAAAATGTGCAATGTCTCCTTTTATTAAAGCATATTTTAATTAATAGAGTAAAACCCCTTGTATTTAACAATTAACAAGCTGAGGCCCTGCTATTCATTTTTAATTTCACGTCAGAAATGTGAGCATGGTGAGCCTAATAGTGTAAACATGTTGAGGGATATGTAGCCTATATTTGAAAACCTAAGATGGAGTAAATTATTTACAAGTTCTCTTTTGAATTCCTCTTGTTACTGAATTTATTTAGAGGTGAAAGGTATTCAGGTTTGTTGTGTTTTTGTTTTTTGTTTTTTCTTTTTTCTTTTTACCCATCGTAGGATTAAAGTTTGTCAAGCTTGGGTTTTTCACAGTCTTTGGGAATTGTAATCAAGATATTGCCACAGTTCCTGATCATATTTTGCAACAGGCCAGAAATAGCCTGTCTGGGGCTGAGGCTTAGTCAAGTAGTATGTTTCCTGGATTGTTTTAAAGGTACTTTAGGCAAACTATTTAAAAAATAGTTCTTTCTGATTTAATTATTCTGAAGCTGATTGTTCATGGAGTATAAAAGATACTCTGTTCTCCGTTCACTCAAGGAATGCTCATGGATGTATTACTTTGTCGTGCTGATCGTTATTAGTAAGATAACTAGAATATTTTTTTAAGAGGAAGGGTCCTGAAAACTCCCTTACTCCAGCATGAATCAGATATTCTCAAAATTGTAAATTTGTTAAATGCAATGGAAAGAAACAGACTGCATGAAGTTATAAGAGAGCTAAGTTAGTTTACAGTGTTTTAGAGACAAAGTAAATAGTTCTTTTGTATCAGTTTGGGCGTGACATATTAATTAAAGCAGTAGATGCATGAAGTAAAATTGAAGGCTATTGATAATGCCATGAAAAACACGTACAATTTTTAGTACAATATGGGGGAGAGCAGAGGAGCACAGTCACATTAATTTACAGTAAAAAGAGATTGGTTCTTTTAAAAATATGACTATTTCTCAGGCTTTGGTTTTTAGGCAAGCAATGAAATATAGGTATCCAAAAATAGCATCAGTGTTACCCAAACCTCATCATGGAAGAAATGAAATATGACATATCTAAAATGAGAAAAAGTGATAATGGTTGGTGTTAAGTTCTAAAGTTATCCTGTTGTAAAATTTATTTGAAGGATGCCTGAGACTTACTTTCTCTGTAAGAACTATCATTTAAAATTGCAAATTATTTCATTCCTGTTTCTGAAAAATTAGAAATAAATGTGATGCAGCTTTAGAATTCAGTTAAATATATGCCACGGATAATGAAATCTTTTGAGCCAGCTGAATATTTTTGTTCTAAGAAAAATTAATTAAAACTTCTGACAGAACAGCACTTACACTCCTACTAAGAACTTTTAAAAAGTGTGATATTGTTGTCCTTTGTTGTATAAAATACAACTTAATAAAGATGTATTTTATTGTCGTTAGAAAGAAAATATGTATTTAAGGAAGAACAAAAGGATGTTATAATTTAAGCCAATTTGCCATCCTGTATTTTGTTTGTTAGCACTAATTGTTTCAAAGTGTGTTTTTATTTTCTGCCAACTTACAGTCGTATGGCTATCTTAAAAATCCTTTTAAATGTAGTGAGCGTGTGATTTAAGAATTTACCAGTGGTATTCACAGACTGTGGTTAATTTAAGGGAAAGAAGGCCACCAGCCCTCGGTGAAGAGATCTTTTTTCTTTTATCTGTATATGCATGGTTTGCCTTGAGTACCCCCCCCCCCCAGCCCACACTGCACACATTTACAATTCAGCATTCTAAAAGCAAACAATACAGAAGCCACTTTCTACCATTCGTAGGCAGATTGTTTTCTCTGAAACATGAAAGGTGAAAAGTAACTAAGGGGGGCGGGGGAGGAAAAGAAGAATTTGCAAATATTTATTTTTAAAATAACATTTTAAAAACTTAACCTATTTAAAAATGCATCATTTGGTGGTCAACAAAAAGCATGCCAATTCCCACCTTACAGAGAAAGAACTGATTTTGTAGCAGTTAGGGGGTTTTTATGTACATTTTAAACTTCCACAACACATGCATAATCCAGTATTTTTAGATCTGTTCAGAGCCAGAAAAAGAAGAAGGCATGTACCAACAGCAGGAATTACTTAGCAAGCTGATTATTTTTTTGTATACAAGATGATGGCAAAAGCAGGCAAAAGTGGGTCAGATTTCATTTTCAACCGCAGTCTCTAAGAGGCTTTACCATTCATCTCAAGGTAGCTCTGAGAACATTGGGGGGTGTGGGGGGGGCGGAATTCAGCAAAGAAGCAGCCAAGGTGTCCGTTGTGTGTGCTGAACATCATTTAGAATTTAGCATTCTTAAGTGTGAGAATTGACACAGGGTGTTTTGGTGTGTTTGGTTTTTTTTTTTTTTTTTTTAAGTAAAACAAGTCTTAACTGCTGATGACCTTATGCACCATCTTTTAACGTTGCAAAATAGTTTCAAGGAGGATACTTTTTGCATAGTATTTATAACAGGGTTTTTTATTTTATGTTAATTTTTATTTTCCCACATGATTTTCTTGACTAGTTGCCAGAATAAGACCAAAATATGTTACTTCGTCTCCTAAAGATGTGATCTGATCTTGCTAGTCCTGGGACAGGTTTGTAATGACAGCGTATGCTAAGTTGCTTCACATTTCATACAAAATCAGACATAAGTAAAACCTATGTAAAATTGAGTGTTCTAATATTACTTTACATAAACCTCTATATTTAAAAAAAAAAGCCCTGACCTTAGATTTTTCTCTTGTAATTTGGACACTTTCATGACTTAAACTATAGTTAACTGTCAGTGTGATTTCCAAGCAAACAAATAGGTCCGGTCACGTTACAGAGAGTGTAAAATATTAATTGAAATAATGAAATAACGTAACGGGCTCTGTTTATGTGAGAGATTAAGATTGATTTGTTTGTTAATTAAAGGGGACCCGGCGGCAGAACTGTCCACCAGAGACCTGCCGGGCACCAGCCTGGTGTCTAAATCCTGTCGTCCGTGGGCCTGTCTTTTCCAGTCACCCCCGGTTTGGCCAGGCCGGCCATGTGGCTCCCTGCCCCCTGCTCTGCCGGAAAGCGTCTGGCCGCCCAGCGCCGAGCCGGGCCTGGCCTGAGGTCTGTGGAAGGTAGGCTTGCGGAGTGTGGGAGCTTCCGCCTGGCGCTCCCCTAAGGTGGGTGGTTAGAGGCGCCGTGACAGGCCTTGCTGATTTAACCTTTGCCTGCTTTGCCCTGCCAGGGGTGGCCACTAGATGTCAAGCTCATAATACAATTAGTGCATCTGTGCTGTTGACCTTGGCAACAGGACTCAACACTGTTCTATTAAGTGTTAACACTGAGTCTGAGTGTTAACTAGAGACCCACGAGTCGGCTCCGTGCCGCACGGCTTATCAAATGCCCATCTCGTTCAGCACAAGTGTTTATAGTTCTTCAAGAAGAGAGAACGGGCTTCTTTTGTGTGGCTATTACATCTTGAACTGTTTAATTAACCCTGCAGGTGCTGCGGCACTTGGTCTGCGTCCGCCGGCTTCCCTGGTCCTCCTTTCGAGAGTGACCTCTTCTCAGCACCGTTTGGTAATTCCATTGTGCGGCTCCTATGCGTGCAGAGCAGCGGGCTTCACCGGCCCAGGGCGGTGGCTTTCCCCAGAGGATTTTGTGCATACGTATAAACTTAGCGGTAAAGTGCTGACAAATAATGGGAATGATTTAATAACCTGAGCCCGGGGGCAAGGCGGTTACAGTTCATCAGAGCCTCGCTCCTGGACACAGTGCAGTCCCTGCTTCTCCAGGCTGTCTGGACCCAGGTGTGTTTGTACGCCTACGTGGCTGTGCTTATTATTTTATGTGCAGTGGATCTGAAAACTGACTGGCATGGGCGAGGGTAGTAGCGTAGGCCCCTCGAGGAGGCGCGCTGGGGAAGGGCACGTGTCAGGGCGGGCTTGAGACCGTCCTCATCTGAAGCAAGAGACCCTGTGCAAACCTTGTTTTCGCCCCTCACCAAATTTGGGTGGGGATGGCTTGCGTCGCTGACCTATTTCGGGAGTGTTTGCGTGTGTGGGCACGGAGGGTGATGCGTGTGTTTTCCTCCGGGGCGTGCCTGCCCCACAGCATCCAAACGAAGGGGCTGCTGTACACGCCTCGAGTGTAACCCGCAGCCTCCCCTGTGACGCGGCGTCGGGGCCCAGTTACAGCCAGCGTGTGGTGTGCCTGCTTCCATCCGCGTGTGTCCGTAAAGGAAGCAGTGCTTTCCCTCCCTGGTGCTTCACCACACAGATTAGGAGCTGCAAATGTTTTAAGCAGCAGACATTTGGTGGTTGTCCCACAGGTGGTCGTGACTTAACAAATTCGAGATGTGGGCCGCTGAGTCGGAGGGAGCCCGCGTGCCGGTCAGTGCTGGCGTTCAGCATAACAAGAGTGCCCTCCACTGTTCAGCTCCGTGCACACAAGCCTGGAGGTCTGGGGGAAAGGACAAAATTTTTCTGTTGCGTCTGGAATTTCTTCTACATTGTTAAACACAGTAGGGGTCTCTATTTGTCTCCTCCTGTTTCACAGCTTGGGCTCAGTATGTGATAATTCATCTTTCTTTATGGGATTCAAAGCTATCATAAAGAGTTAAAAAGAATTAATTTGCAAGAAAATAAGTGTCTCCTAACAATTTAGGAAAACTTGAAAAATGCTTTCTAGATTTTTAAGGGATGGTAAAGGCAAAGCAGAAAGTACCTTCTCCTTCCCTACAGACTCGCGTGGCATTTTATAGTTACTGATTAAAGTGGAAAAGTTAACATCCCTTCTCCCATACTGAACTAGTTCTGCTTCTCCTTTTGTTAATTGTAGGGAATTAAAAATAGGTAGCAAAAGTGTAGCAGAGTAACCGTGAGCATTTGAGGTTGATACACACAAAGATGAAACACCCATCTACTATGTGTTTGTAATCGCTTAGCTTACTTTACCAGGCACCGTAGTCCTCAAGAGAGAAAATTGAAAAGCCTTGCGAGGAGCTGTAGTTGGAAATTTTGAAAGGAAGCATTATGTCTCAGATGTTCTTAAATATATTCCAACAATGCTTTTCACTTGTGGCCTTAAAAAGATCATCCCGGGTGTAAATATCCTGCCTGTCTTCTGCCACGTCATTCTTGAGAAGACCGTAGTGTGCCTTTACAGATAGTGAAAACATGATCCGTGCATATCATGTAACAGACCAGGAATTAACACAGAAAAATGAAACCGTTTTGGGGGGCTCCTCCCACACTGAGGGGTTTGTTCCTAAGAACAGAAACAGTTTTCGTAAACATTCTCTGTGTGTTTTATTAGTGAGAAGACCAAAAAATGCATCTATTTTTAAGACTGCCATCGAAGCTATCCTTTTGTTAGAGGCTTTCTCTAAAACACTGTGGGACCCGTTTTCCTTCTTCTGTAGAACCTGCTCCAGAATATTTGAACAGTGATAGAAACCCTGAAAATCTTCAGTATAAATAGCAAGTGTGGGGATAGCTGTGAACTAATTACACATTTCCTCTCGTAAACTGAAACAGCTTTATCTTTCAGCCTCTCTTCCCTCCTCCTGACCGCGTTCAGGAGAACCAATTCGGCTTGAAGCATGGCTGGGCCACGGATGACATGAGCCAAGGAGAGTTCCTCCCAGAACAGCTCTTCCTCACACGGATACGCAGCGGGCTCAGATCCGCGGGGCGCTTGCCAGAGGAGCGGCGACCAGACCCAGACGTGCTTGTTAACCAGGAAGGGAGGGTCCTGCCTGCCTGCTGTCGTGGGGCGAGGTGCTGAGCAGGCTCCTGGCTTGTGCTGGTGACGCCGGGCCCTGTAAATTCCTGCCTCATCCCTGGCCTGTTTACAACCCCAGGTCTCTCCGTCCTTGAACAGTCAGAATGCAGAAAATAAATTACTTTGGCAATAATGATAATGATTCTAATGCTTGTTTTTCAAACCCCCTCCCTTAAGACACAATTTCCAATTGCTTTGGAAATAAATTCCTCGCCCTTCGAGGGTTGTCCTGTTGTTACACTGGCTCACTGACATGCTTTTACCTTGAAATAAAAATTTGAAGGCATGTTCACTAATGGATGTAATAACTTCTATTTTTAACTACAAAGGCCGATTTAAAAAATGTAAATTTAACTACAGGATGGCGGCATGCTTGTACATCCAAAGAAGTGTTGTCTTCAAACAAGGCAGGGTTAAAGGGCGTTAGAAGTTCTCTAAACTGTGAGCTGCATTCAGAGTTTTCCATATGGGTTTTCTTGTTAGAGAAAGTGGTTTTCAAAAAGAAGAAGACTCGAATGCTGCCATTTCAGCACATACATTGCATCCTGGTAGTGAGAAGAGCTGCCACAGCAAGTTAAAACAACTTTCTTTATGCCCCCTCTGTTCTGAACACATCAGAAGTCGATGCTTTCCCTCTATACTTGCCCGCAGTCTTCCTCCTTCTACAAGCTCTGCCCCTGGTGAGATGGGCTCATCTGGGTTATTTCCTCCCGGTCAAGTCAGGCGAAGTGCTCATGCTTGTTGTGTAATGCCATTCTCAAAACGTGCAACCAGGATTACAATTCCATAATGAAATAGAGTTTTTATTCGTATGCATTGTTTTCAAGACTATCTCATGAAATGTGCGGTTCTCTAACTTTTATGGAATGCGAATCACCTTCAGATTTTGGTAGTGAAATAATCCTAGCTTCCTTTGGTAGTGAATAATCCTAGCGAGTGAGAGTAACGATGGGTCCTGTTGTGTTTGCACAGACCCCAATTAAAAAAACAAAACAAAACAAAAATAGGTGGTGATTCTAAATTATTTGCTCCAAGTAAGAAATCCAAATTGTATTTGAAGAATTTTTCCTTCACTAATTGTAGTTTTTAAACTATGTTTTAGCTTTAAAAGGCAAATTTATTATGAAACTTTGCTTATAATAAGTTCCAACAATTGTTTGTCTTGTTAGGTTCATTAACATAATGAACTGTTAACAGGTCCAAATGGCCAGAATGCCATTTTTACACAATTTCCTCTGCAGATTTGCTTTCTTGCTTCAATTTTAAAGGAATATAAGTGGAAGGGTATTCTGCTTTGACAAGAATATCTTCATTACGTTTAGGTAATTATCATTTATAATTGCATTAAACAAAATGGCTTATTATTTGGTAGGAAGGGCTGAGATGCTCTGTTCAGTTTCTGTGGGTGAGGAACACCTGTGGTGTTTGCAGACCCGCCCGTGGGGGAAGGAAATTACCTGGGAGGACACGTCCCAGCTTCCACGAATTTGGATGCGAACCCTAAAAGTCCTAGCGCATGAAAGACCAATGGAAACTTAAACAGTTATCTTTAAAGTAAATAGAGATTTGTTTGGGTCACTTAAGCTCTGAGGAAAACAGTGTAAAACAAGAATAGTATTTCTGTATTTCACCTATTTTTTACACAGAATATCTGGGAAATGTTCATTTGTAAGGTATCATTTATTTACAATTAGTTGATTTTTCTAACATTGAACGCACTTTCAGTCAGCCTAATTGTAAGCATTTATGCAGTGAATTGTCCCTAACACATAATCCACATAAAGAAAAAGCATTCTTTGAATAAGATCCACACAGTGTTTAATTGCATAAAATTTTAAATGTTTACACCATGTGAATGCTTTTCTGTGCCCTATGATTACACATTTTATCTCTGAGGAGTTAAAGGTAGAAAATATTTCAACAAGTTACCAATATTGAATTTCTTGGTATTTTTCTCTTTTAAAATTATTAAAATAAAAATCTTTACAAGATTATAGCAAGCCTTTAATATCATAGCTTTAAATACTGGAAAGAACTCTTAAGAAATATTCTATTCTGTGTTTAGTTAGAATAGTTACAATAGTTATGATACAGTGTAACATTGATTCCAGCCGGATTACTTACTGTATCAGGAACTATTTACCTGAAGATTTCAGGAGTTGTGTTTTTTTTGTTTTGTTTTTTGTCCTGTTCTATAACCTTAGCATGTTTAAAATTAGATTTTGCATACACTGAGCAAAGTTAAGTACTCCCAAGTATTTATTTTGTTAATGTGCCTATCTGCAGCATAAATCAGCTGTGTCTTTGCTTCCAGCTATATTCAACCTCATTATAGACACCTATTACATTCCTTCCTTATACAGTAATGAGACTTCGTGCAGTCTGATCTTCAGCACTGAATTTAGTTTAAGAGTCTAGCATGTCTTTATGGGCTGCAAGCTCTAACTTCTTTTCCCCCTTCAGATGGTTTAGCCAGTTAAGAAAATGCTAATTGAACACTGCTAATAATTTTTTTAAAGGCATGTATAAATTACCTGGAAATAATGGCCTCGTGGAGAGCAGCTGACTAGCCTCGAAAAATATTTTTATTTTCTTCCCTGTAGAGGGACTAAGTGTTTTTACAGGATTTTTTTAAAAATCAGATTTCTCTACTAAAATCAGGGCCAAGTTACTCTTTTTCCAAAACCCAAAGAAGACATTTTGTCTTAAAACATGGAGACTTCTTAGCAAGTATATTTGTCGCTGTTACGGCAGCAGATTATTTCCGGGGACACAAACTTGAGGATGTTTTGTTCTCCCACTCAGCTGTGCAGGGTAACAAAGAGCTGATCTGCAGCTGTCATTTGTCTCTGTTCAAACTGATTTGTTGCTGTCACTCCTTCTGTAAGTTGACGAAAAGCAGTTACGAGTCAGTAATACGTAGGCCAGCACATCGAGCCTGAGTAATTGCCGAGCATTACCTTTCATCCCAGCTACCAAAAAATAGGAGCTAGGAATGTGCTCGTGTGCTGATTCCTCGCTCCTGGATGGCTATTTATTTGATCAGGTGTGAATTAGAACTGTTCATTAAACATGGTTGTTATTCGGCACAAGAGGGTACGGGAAGTCAGGAAGTAGCTGCCCACAACAGTAATTAAACATGTGTAACCAATTAGAGGGTTTTCCACTATGGCGCAAGCATATAATTTGCCAAGTCTTTCTATGAGAATAGATGAAAATAGGTACAAAAAGTGTGTCTGAGTACAACATTCTCATGTTAAACATGTCAACATAAATGAACTTTAAATATATAATTTCTAGTTTGTTAACAAACCGCCGAACTCTATTGGCTAATCACAACAACATATAATTTTGGTTCATTTCGTCAAGAAATATTGCATCTGACAGAGCCAATTAATTGTATTAAACATGATTAATTTTAGGCCCAGACTATATGGATGATACTCATTTTCGCAAATCCTAAAATGTAGAAATGTGCCCTCTCCGTGAGGAAGGTACAAAGGGCTGAGAAGATCCGGGATCAAACTAGGACTCCGGGAGACGATTTTTCTGAGCAGGGATGTAAGAAGTGCTTATATTCTCTTTGTTACATTTACCGATGAAAGTATTTAGATGAAGTTTCATACGTGAAATAAATGCCCATTGATTTGAAAGGTTCTATAGAATTACATTAAATGTGTGATGTCTCTGTGCCGTGTAAAGACAATAAATCTCACGGTCCAACCCGGCGAGAGTCACGGCGGCCGGCTCCCCTGTCCGGTGCTGACGTGAGTTTGAAAGGTTACAGATTAGTTTAGCAATGTTAAGTGAATGGCAAAGGCATCTCTAATTTTGCTGGAAATGAGGAAGCCCGATGGTAGGGGGAATCCTAATGAGCCCATCGAAAGCTGGCTTTGTACCCAACAGACAGGGTGGCTGAAGATTGTATGAAAATATTGGAAATCAATGGCTTCTATGGAATTTCATTAAGAAGCAGTATCCACAATTGATAGAGCCTCATAATTTGATGGATTGTGCTGAGAAAATGATTAGCCAGCTAGAAAGAGTCATAGAATATACGCTCTGGGACGTCAGGAACGTTGAAGTGGGGTAATTTGTACAAAATAAAAAATATTGATTTTACTTATGTGCGAAATTTTGAAATGGAGGTGGTTGTCTCAGGAGCCTCTGGCTGACGTAATCTCTTGGTTTTTGTAGCCGTCCCTGGGGACGGGGCCGACGATGGGGACAGCGGGAGCGAGGGCAGAAGCGGAGGCGAGGAGACAAACGTGTGCGAGAAGTGCTGTGCGGAGTTCTTCAAGTGGACGGACTTCCTGGAGCACAAGAAGACCTGCACTAAAAACCCGCTGGTGCTGATTGTGAATGAAGATGAGCCGGCACCGCCGTCCGAGGAGTTTCCAGAACCTTCCCCGGCAAGCTCTCCCAGTGACCCGACGGAGAGCGAGGCTGCCGAGGAGCCGGCCCCCGCAGAGAACGGCGAGGGCGGTGAGGTGAGGGCCCCCGAGAAGGAGGAGGAGCCCATGGAAGCCGAGCCGGCTGGAGACAAAAGCTTCCAGAGCCCGGGCCCCTCACACCCAGGGAAGCCGCCTCTACCTCAGATCCCCGAACCAGCTCCCGTGGCCGCATACAGCATGCCAAACACCAACGTGACCTTGGAGACCCTCCTGAGCACCAAGGTGGCCGTGGCGCAGTTCTCCCAGAACGCGAGGGCTGCAGGCAGCGTGGGATCCAGCAGCGGGGTGACGGCGGTGGCCATCCCCATGATCCTGGAGCAGCTGATGGCCCTGCAGCAGCAACAGATTCACCAGCTGCAGCTCATCGAGCAGATCCGCAGCCAGGTGGCCATGATGAACCGCCAGCCCCTGCGGCCGCCACTGAACCCCGGGGCAGCCACAGCGGCTCAGAGCGCCCCGGTGCCGGCCTCCAGCCAGCTCCAGGGGCTGGCCACCCATTCGGCTCTGCAGCTCTCCGCCGGGCCCCCCCCTGTGCCCGCGGCTCCTGGCCCCACTGCCCAACCGGCTGCCTACGAGGGCCCCCAGCACCTGTCCCAGCCGGCCTCCGGGGCAAGCACCCCACACGTCCCCAGCGGGGGCCCTTCCGACACCGCCGAGGCTAGCGGGCCGGCGTCCTCCAGCGCGGCCCCGGCCTCCACCGCCCCGGCCTTGGCGGCCGGCACCTCCAGCAGCAGCTCACAGCCGCAGAACGCCTCCACGCCCCCCGCCCTGGGGCCGGGGCCCCTCCTCGGCTCAGCCCCCAGCCTGCCAAACCCACTTCTACCTCAGACCTCCGCCAGCAGCGTCATCTTCCCCAACCCGCTGGTCAGCATTGCGGCCACCGCCAACGCGCTGGACCCCCTGTCCGCCCTCATGAAGCACCGCAAGGGCAAGCCCCCGAACGTGTCGGTGTTCGAGCCCAAGGCCAGCACCGAGGACCCGTTCTTCAAGCACAAGTGCCGATTCTGTGCCAAGGTGTTCGGGAGCGATAGCGCCCTGCAGATCCACCTGCGCTCCCACACCGGCGAGAGGCCCTTCAAGTGCAACGTCTGCGGGAACCGCTTCTCCACCAAGGGCAATCTGAAGGTCCACTTTCAGAGGCACAAGGAGAAGTACCCCCACATCCAGATGAACCCCTACCCCGTCCCGGAGTACCTGGACAACGTGCCCACCTGCTCCGGCATCCCCTATGGGATGTCGCTGCCTCCAGAAAAGCCCGTGACCACCTGGCTGGACAGCAAGCCCGTGTTGCCCACGGTGCCCACGTCGGCTGGGCTGCAGCTCCCGCCCACCATCCCCGGGGTCAGCAGCTACGCAGACTCCCCCAGCCTCACCCCTGCAAGCCGCTCCCCGCAGCGGCCCTCCCCCGCATCTAGCGAATGCACCTCTCTGTCCCCTGGCGTCAACAGCTCCGAGTCGGGCCTCCCAGGGACGGCCGAGTCCCCACAGCCAGCGCTCAGCGGGTCTTCTCTGACCAAAACCGAGCCCGTGAGCCTGCCTTGCGCGAACACCAGGGCAGGGGAGGTCCCCAGCGGCGGGCAGGTCTCCACCACGTCCGCGTCCGCGGCCCTGACGGACAACAGCATCTCCACGGGCCTGTGCAGCCCGGTCCTTCCCGCCGGCTCGGACCAGTTCAAGGCAAAGTTTCCCTTCGGGGGGCTGCTCGACTCCATGCAAACGTCAGAGACGTCCAAGCTGCAGCAGCTGGTGGAGAACATCGACAAGAAGATGACGGACCCCAACCAGTGCGTCATCTGCCACCGCGTGCTGAGCTGCCAGAGCGCCCTGAAGATGCACTACCGGACGCACACGGGGGAGAGGCCGTTCAAGTGCAAGATGTGCGGGCGCGCCTTCACCACCAAAGGCAACCTGAAGACGCACTTCGGGGTGCACCGGGCCAAGCCGCCCCTGCGGGTGCAGCACTCGTGCCCCATCTGCCAGAAGAAGTTCACCAACGCCGTGGTGCTGCAGCAGCATATCCGCATGCACATGGGGGGCCAGATCCCCAACACGCCGCTGCCCGACGGCTTCCCGGACGCCATGGACGCCGTGCACGCCATGGACGCCATGCACGCCGAGCTCCCCTACGGCGGGAAGGCGGCCGAGGCCCTCGGCGGCCACGACGACGACGCGGACGAGAACTCCATGGAGGACGACGCCGAGCTGCGGGAGCCCGCCGGCGACGCGCCCCGGCCGCTCCTGTGCTACGCGGGGTCCTGCCCGCCCTCGCCGCCCTCCGTCATCTCCAGCATCGCCGCCCTGGAGAACCAGATGAAGATGATGGACTCGGTCATGAGCTGCCCGCAGCTGACCGCCTTGAAGGCCATGGAGAACGGGTCCGGGGAGAGCGACCACCTGAGCAACGAGTCCTCGTCGGCCGCGGGCGACCTGGAGAGCCGGAGCGCGGGCAGCCCGGCCCTGTCGGAGTCCTCGTCCTCCGCGCACGCCCCGTCGCCCATGAACAGCAACAGCGAGAGCTTGCACTCCAAGTCCCCGGGCCTCAGCAACCAGGAGGAGCCCCAGGAGGCGCCTCTGAAGCCCGAAAGGCCGGACAGCCCTGCCCCCGGCCCCGAAAACGGAGGCGCGCTGGACCTCACGGCGGCCCCGCCCGCCCGGCCGGCCATCAAGGAGGAAGCCCCCTTCGGCCTGCTGTTCCTGAGCAGAGAACGGGGTAAGTGTCCGGGCGCTGTGTGTCGTGTCTGTGGCAAGCCCTTTGCTTGCAGGAGCGCGCTGGAGATCCACCACCGCAGCCACACTAAGGAGCGCCCGTTTCTCTGTGCGCTCTGCGGGCGCGGGTGCTCCACTGTGGGTAACTTAAAGCAGCACTTACTGACGCACACGTTGGGCGAGCCGCCTTCTCAGTTCTGTGACCCCGACTTTGCCCTAGGTCCCGGCCCAGCCACTCCTAGCCTGGCTGCCGGCTCCGCGCCCGCCATGATCAAAATGGAAGTGAACGGGCACAGCAAGGCCATCCCGCCGGGCGAGGGCCCGCCGCTGCCGGCCGCCGTGCAGGTGCCGCCGGGGCCTCCGGCGGTGATGAGCCCCGGCCTCGCGCCCATGCTGGCCCCCCCGCCACGCCGCACACCCAAGCAGCACAACTGCCAGTCGTGCGGGAAGACCTTCTCCTCGGCCAGCGCCCTGCAGATCCACGAGCGCACGCACACGGGAGAGAAGCCCTTCGGCTGCACCATCTGCGGGAGGGCCTTCACCACCAAGGGCAACCTCAAGGTAAGGCGCGCGCGCGGCGCTGGGCTGAGCCCCGGGGGTCGGCCCCGCCCCCGTGCGCCTGCGGGGCAGGGCGCCTGCGGGGCAGGGCGCCTGCGGGGCAGGGCGCCTGCGGGGCGTGCTGTGCGCGTGCACGCGGTGTGTCGGGCGTGCGCGCGTGCTTCGAAGGAGCAGGTGCCGCGCGCCGTGGGGGCGGCTTGCCCGCCCGCGCAGGCCGGGCCTCCCTCGGGGCTCGCGCCGCCAGTTGCGGGCTGACCAAGCACGCAGGCTCTGCTCCTGGGCGCTCAGGCCAGGCGGAACCAGGACAACAGGATAGCGGGGCTTTTAAACACTCGCTCACGATAGAATAATGCGCATCCTGGGCACAGGCCAGAACTCGGTTCTGCCTTGGTCCACTTGGCTGCCGACAGGGCCGGCCGGCGTTTGGGGAGAAGCTTCCCAGCGTGAGGGCCCGTGTAGGGTTCCTGTTTAAGACTGCAACCACACTGTCCATTGTCCCCGGCAGGTGGGTGTGGACAAGATGCTCAATGAGCACTCGTAGCTAAACATGCCCCCTCCTGTCCACCTCACGTGCCTGTCCGGGCCGCGGTGCACTTTTCAGAGACGGTGAACAGCTCCAAACCCGTGGCCGCTCCCTCCTGGTAGGACAGGAGCCGCCGGAAGTCTCTGCTGGCCACACGGGCCCGGGTGCTTCTTCGGCGTCAGGGGGAGAGTGACTGTGGGGCCCAGGGAAGCTGGGAGTTCAAGTACACGGCCCTCCAGGGGGGCAGGGCAGAGGCAGGAGGGGCGCAAGGCTCTGTGCCCTCCGAGCTCTGCAACCCCCCGGGGGGCCTGTGGACCGTCCACCGTATGGGGGAACCTCATTGTGTCGAGCTCATCCAGTGAAAGAAACATGCATGAAGACAGTGACTGGTTCTGCTTTTTGTAGAAGGAGAAATATTGCATATTTGATATAAGGTGCTCAGAAAAGCTCACCCAACACAGTTTCGTTGTCCCTAACTGATGCTCGGAGCGGGAAACAAACCGATTCCGAAACCACTGTGCTGGGTTTCTGGGCAACACGGGGGCCGCGTGGAGACAGACGCGCACCGCTCCGGTGCTGGGCTTGCTTACCTGTGCCTTGTCTCTCCGTGTCTCCCTCGCAGGTGCACATGGGCACGCACATGTGGAATAACGCCCCGGCGAGGCGCGGCCGCCGCCTGTCGGTGGAAAACCCCATGGCGCTGCTGGGTGGGGATGCCCTGAAGTTCTCGGAAGTGTTTCAGAAGGATCTGGCAGCGCGGGCAATGAACGTTGACCCAAGTTTTTGGAACCAGTACGCTGCAGCCATCACAAACGGTCTGGCCATGAAGAACAATGAGATCTCTGTCATCCAGAACGGCGGCATTCCCCAGCTCCCAGTAGGTCTCGGTGGAAGCGCCATGCCTCCCGTGGGTTCTCTGGCCGCCGGGATGGACAAAGCGCGCACCGGCGGTAGCCCACCCATCGTGGGTTTGGACAAGGCAAACTCCGAATCGGGAGCCGGCCGTCCGTTCACGAGGTTTATTGAGGACAACAAGGAGATTGGCATTAACTAGCTGTGCTCGGGCTCCGCCTATCTGCGCTGTCCCGAGCACACATGTCAAGTGCGACCACCAGGCTGCGAGGCCCTGTGCCCCGGTTCCCCTTAAGATGTTACCCGTGGCGGAAAACGCGTTCACTGTGTGGCTGCTGGAAGGTTGTCTCGGGCGCACTGCATGGTACTCTTTCCACGGTGAGCTTGACTGTTCTTGGGAACTCTGTAACCTGTTAAATAAATTTAAGTCAAAAAGAGAAGTCCTTGTAAAACCGCCTTGGGAATGGAAAGGGCTCAAACCACATCCACTTTGTTCCTCCCAAAACCCAATAACCCCCGTGAGGGAGAGAGGGGTCCCCTGCGTGTCCCAGCAACACTCACTCGAAGGTTTTGTTCGAATTGGTTAGAAACTTGAACTCTGTTTTTAGACTATTGAGGATGTGGTCCGGTACTCCCAGCGCTGTCTTCTGGCAGTACCTTCGTCTGTAGTATTTATAATGTTAAGATTATGCGGGTAACAGATAATACAGCCCCAACTTTAAAGGAAGCTTTTGTACTGCAGAATACATCTGGCTATGTGATTTTTTTTTTTTTTAAAGCAGAGTTTGTTTTACTATAAATAAGTGAGTTACTTCAATGCAGGCAAGTTGTGAAGTCCCACTGGGAAAGACCGCATGCTTTCGTGTGCAAGTTCCTGTCAGTGACAAGCCTTTTTTTGTTGTTGTTCCTTTTTTTTTTTTTTTTTTTAATTTAAATGTTTGTAGCTGCTATGTGGACAATTGTTCCCTAGTGTGGTCTGTAGCCCAGTGATTGGGAACAAGTTACAGACGAGCATCACCGTAAATTATTCACAACATTATAAGCAGTTGTGAGGAAATAGTTCACATTATCAAAGTTGTACAATAAAAAGGTAATGTTTGTATAATGTGGTTGCGAACTCTTAATTTATACTATTGCACTTTTAGTATTTTGTATTAGGGAGGTTTGTCTATAATTTGAAAACTTAAAAAGATGTAAAGTATTTTATAAATAGTACTTTGGTTTAAGGAAAATGAAGAAAAAAACTGTCACAGTTTCTTGTTTTGTCTTAAGGTGGAACACTATGAGAAATCTATGCCACTTAAACAGAAAAGCCACCAAGACTTGTCTGTTCCTCAGTAAACTAGGGCCTGCCATTTCTTAAATTAAAATGATTTATTTAACTTCTCTACAAAGCCCATTTAAAACCCTGACCACCCCTAACACAACTCTGATGAATTAATCCTAGGACCGTGGCACCGCGTGGAGCTAGCGGGCTCAGAGAACGTTGTGAGGGTCTGGTGCTCCCGCAGCCTCCCCGTCCTCTCACACCCAGACAGGATTCTGACTGCCTCCGAGCACCGGATCTCATGTACAGTAAACTGGACAGAAAGATCGATGTCTGGCAGTAGAATCAGTCACCACTGGGACATTTTCTGATTTATTTATTATCTTCTCAGATGAAAACAAAGCACAATGTCGTCCGATCGCTCAAAATACAGTCTGAAGCTGCTGACTTTGTTTAAACGGCTTGGCGTACGGAAGGGGACCGCTGGCGGGCGCGGGGTCGGGGTCGGGGTCGGGGTCGGGGCCGCACGGGCGGTGTTGTGCTACCTCATTTTGTGCGCTGCGAGTGTGCTGGAGTCTGGGACGGCGCGCCTCCTCCCACGGCGCCGGCCCCGAGACGCCCCAGAGCAGGAACCGGACAGCGGTGTCTTCTCAGCTAAAACAGGAACACAGGACAGTCCTTCCCACGCGACCACAGCCACGTTCACCGTGCCACGTCGTCGTGTCCTGAAGACGCCTCACTCCGCCGGCGTAGCGGTCTCCTCCTGTCCGAACCCTTCAGCACTACTGTGTCCGCGGTGGAATGATTTCATTATTTATGGTCCTTTATGGTGTGATTTTTTTTTTTTTTTTTTGGTTAGGATTTGGTACCATGTAGTGTTCTCTCTTATCCCAGAAGGATGTGTATATAACTTAAAAAAGAAATGTAAAGTGTTGTAAATAAGATGGCTCGTGAAGGGATGGCGAGGCGCGCCCCCTTCTGTGTTCAGGACCAGGCCGTCCCTCTCTGCGTGGTCGAGAGAGAGACTATTTTTCTACCGCAGCACCACGTAGGGCTGGGGCCCCCGGAGCCAGCCGGCGTTCTTACCGAGATCCAATATTTTTTATGATAAATCTGTGGCTCGACACATCTACTGATTGAAATGGATGTCTTAGACTAGGTTACTATTTTTGTCATATGGAAATGAATAAAATGCAGGATGTAATATGACTTCTGAATTGCGTTCCTTGATTATTCGAATGGAAACCGTGGAATTTGAGGTTCTGGTCGCTGATGGTGGATGTCATATCCGTGGTGTTTCTCCGAGGAAAGTCAACGAGGGTTGACAGCTTAGATTTAAGCAATATCTACGTGTATCTTGATTGGTCTTGAAATTTTTATTTTTCACTTTTTTTCTAAAATAAAAATGCAACCTCCTAACGGTGGATTTTTTTTTTTTTTTTTTTACATCTGTGATGGACGAAGATGTAGTAGAAATTACCTCCTCGTTAGAGACTGCCGGCCGTGTCCCAAAATGACCACACTCTGAATTGCCTTCCCATCGTCAACGTTAAGTGAAAGTATTGGCTCTTGGGATCACTTGAGAAATAAATCGCTGTGGTCAAGGCCCGTTCCAGGTGGGGCGTGGGAGGGGAGGGGCTGCCCGCACCTGCTGTCCCCTCGCTCCAGATGGAGGATGTCTTTACTGAAAAGAGGCTTTACCTCACCAGTAACACTTGATAGGACTTAAAATTTTAAAAAATGTAATAGCGCCTGGATTTCAGCATATCCAACCCATTTCCTTTTCCAATCACCCCAGGTCCCTAGAAGCCGCAGTGATTTTTGCCTGGGAAGTGTCGGGGGAACTACCCGTCCGGGCCAGCCTTCCAGCCCAGATCCCAACCTTAGGGGCCAACCCATGTTGGTTTCAGTGCTAGGATGGAAATTAGCAAACAAGAGCGGACTCAGTAAGACCGTAAATTCAATCTGTTTTTTAAAATGGTAAGGAAGTAAAGGCTCTTGCCGTTTGAAATAATATAAATTAAAACGCAGGAAACATGGGACCTACTTATTTCAAAAAGATTTCCAGGGTAAAAATCCAGGGCTGTTGCAGCTTAACAAGCCCAGGTATTTACTTCTTCCTGACGTCAACTCTAGTGCGCTCAGACCATGCATCCAAGAATCATAAATGCCAACAATCCCTAAAAATTATTTATTTAAATATATTTCTATTCTAAGTTCATTACAGGAACCACTAACATTTAAAACTAATTAAAAAGTATTGCTGAAGGGCTAAAAAGCAATTGTTTTTAAACTCGGCACTGTTTAATTTTGTCGGCGTGGAAGCGTGAAGGCAGCGGGTCCCCCTGCTTGCCGCCGCCCGCCCGGCCTGACCTGAGCCTCCCACAGCGGCGGCCAGCGTCTCTATCACCAGGTGGCGGGTGCGTTTCCAGCCCAGCCGCTCCACGGGGCTGTATTTTTTGTGTCTAACGCCACGGAAGCCCAGACCCCTCGCTTCTCTCCCCCCCACCCCGGGCATGCTTGCGGCAGAGTGACAAAGTCACCTGTGTGGAACCCCGGGTCCAGCAGCCCAGCCCACCTGGGGGCCTCGGGGTTCCGTCTGTCGTGTTAAAATCCTGGGCTCGTTGGCTGATAACTGGTGCTGAGAAAGGAGCAGGCAGGCACTTGTGTGTCTTTTGAGAGGTCTTCTGACCCAGCGCCTCGGGGAGAAACAGGCCATGACGCGTTTCTACGGGCGGGTCTATAGGCTGACTTTTCAGCTCTGTTAAATTCCATCTCCAGAATATTCTATACAAAAACGAGGGGAAAAATTCTATTCCCATTTTCTTTTCCGTGCAGCGGGGAAATCCTGGTGTTAACTTGGGCATCCTTCACGGAGGGAGGACTTTCAAGTGCAGCCACAGAGGTGGCTTCCTGGCTCTGCCCACACTTCTGTTCCACGGGAACAGGCTTGGGGTGTCAGTGCCCTGCGCCATCGGGGCCAGCAGGCTCCGTGGGGCACAGCGAAGGGCGCCCGGTGCACTGGGCTAGGCCGGCCCCACTCTGCTCCCTTACCTACTACAACGGTAGAAGCTGGGGGCATTAAAACCCTTTCCATTTCTAAAATCCAGGGTGGTTTTTCTTTTTTTGTTTTTTTCTTTTTTTTTGAAAGAACTACCACTAATGTATACCTTCCTTTTTCCTCCCAGAATTCACTAGACAAATTGACAGTATTTATATAGAGAGAAAATACAAATGATTACCTAAGAATATAAATATGAAAATTCTATTACAAGTAACTTTGCTAAAGAAAATCTGTGGAATCATTTCTGGACCATGAAAAATGTGTTGGTATCTCTGATTATTTTAAATCATTGAATTTATTGAAGCTTTTTAAAATTCAACTATATTTAAGGTAAAATAAAGAAAGCTCTGTGAACCTTATGCTTACTGCATTTTCTATCGGAAAAGAGTCTTTTCCAAATGCTGTGCTTTCTGTCGCGTGTAGGGCACCCTGAGACACACAGGTCCTTGCCAAGACGATAGACACACACACACGTATCCATGTTAGGAAGAGTATGCCATTTAAAGCGATGGTTATTTCTTACTGTTCTATTCAGTAAGATATTAAAGAACATAAACTATTAATGTGGGTTTTCTAAATTATTAATTTAGAATTAATAAATATAATTCTATATTAAATAAATAAAAAAATAATTAGAATTATTAAATTCTAAAATATTACTATGTCTGCCTTTTTTGGTCTGACTTTGGAAGTGTGACAGATTGGACTGAATTCAGTGTTTCCCTGAGCACTTGAATAACCCGGGGGAGATAACGAGGACGGCGGTGAGGCAGGGCCCGTCCGCGAGCCTGCACGGCTGTCCTCAGCCAGGTCTCCTCGCGTCCCTGAGAGGAAACCAGTGGCTCCGGAGCCCTGCCCTGAAGAGAGGAGCGGACCTCCCGCGTCAGTGTGAGTCACTCCCCGTGCGTGATTCAAGTGTAGAAATAAATGTCTGATCGCAGCAATTCCAAATGTGATTATTTGAGAACATGGGGATTTTTGAAACCCTTGAACGCCTTCTAAGTTGGTATGATACACATATATATACATATTAAATTATAGAATGACCTATAAATGACCTATAAAGTGGAGTTTGTAGAATGAAGTAGGATTCCTGTCCCTCAGTGGCCATCCTGGTGCTCTAGGTGCTTTGTGTCCTTTCTAGCTTAACTTAAAGGACACCTGAATTTTAATAACTTTACAATAAAGAATATAATGTCTAAGACAGAAGTCTTATATTTCTTTTATTAACTAGCAGATTTTTTTAATTATATGCAGAATATATAATCCTTTTTGCTGTATGAAGGACAATTTAAAAACAGCTCTTGTTCTGACCTAGAATTACCCGGAAGAAATCCGTCACGCCCTCCCACGAACACCACCGCTGACAAGAGCCAGCAGGTTTAGAAACAGTATTTTCCACACTTCAGATGGCAAGAGTCGTAGGGATGCATAAGGGGAAAGTGTGTAGAAACCTTCCCACACATTTAAATACTTTAAAGATAAATTAGGTTTTGAATTTTAAGTCTGCTTTCCTTCACCAGTAAGCCTGGAGCCGCCGTGCTTTTCCGCAGGGAGTCCTCTGGTGACAGCGTGCGCGAACACTGAGCAGCCCCAGCATTTCCTTGCTCGTCCCTCTCAGGCTTTTCCTCTCTAATTCAGTGTTTTGTGATTTTTAGTGCCGTACGTGGTGCTTCCATCAAGGGCGCAGGCAGCAGGGTGAGCTCCACCCCGAAGGCCCCTCGGAGAGCTGGGTCCAGGGCCACGGAGAAGAGAGTGTTTCTTCTTTGGGGCTTTAAACGATTTCACTGACCAATCCGAAGAAGCAGGCCTTGTGAAGGCACTCTCTTAAGGGGATTATTCACTTATTTGGCATCAATCTGTAGACACACGCTGAAAATAAGTCGAACCAGCCTATGATCTCACCTGAGAAACAGCCACATCTTTATTTGCTGCCTATTGAGGAGAGAGCACCAACCAATGGGAGAACCCAGCCTGGAAACCACCAGCCTTGAGAGTAAGAGCAGTTGCAACTTAAACCAGAAAAAACTGCCCACCTCTCAGAGTCCTATTGCCTGCATTAACCTCATAGATCTTCAATTAGGAGCTACAGGCAATTTGGGAAAATGAACTTTATCCACGAATATTTGTAAATGATTCGTTTTTCCTCAGGAAAACGCCAGGCATATTCTTTGTCATCTCAGTACCTCTTAAAGGACTTGAAAAGTGGGGCACGTTGTTGAAGTTAGTGGCTCCAGCAAATCCTCCATCCCTGATCGGGTCTTGCCTTTTGAAAGACCCTCTAGATTGACGCTCGTTCGCGTTGCCCTCTCATCCCAAACGTGTCTCCTGGGACGGTGCTTCTGTGTCTTCCGCCATATCCAGGCCTCGATCCTGGCACTTTGTCAGCTGGTTTGCCAACGAGTGCCGAGGAGAGCAGGTTCGAAGCCACACTCGTGATCCGGTGCTTTGGAAGGGTGGTCCCTCAGGCTAAGCTCTGTGCCCCGCGGTCTTTTTCTCCCGGGGTCCCGAATTAGATACTCAGTCTTAGAAACACAGACTCGGGGGTCCTCCAGGAAATGGAAATCATGGCTGGTCTTGGTATTTAACTGAAGACAAATTCAGGGTTTTCTCACAAGCCCTGAAAAGGGAAACTCAGATGAGTTAGCATCTTCACAGCCTCCCTTGGCGGCCGGTTTCCGTTTGACTCAAAGTTTCCTCAGAGGTGTTCAGGCTGACGGGCAGAAGCTAATGCGAGAGTGCGCGTGATGCCTTACCTAGGTAGGCCTCGGCGACCCCGCTGGTAAACACACCCGTGCTCCTGGGTGGGGAGGGGACAGAAAGGACCGTCCGTGGCAGGGCCCCCCCCACCCCTTGCTCCAGCACTGAAGGATGGCTGGGTCGGCACGTTCTGCCCGTCCTCGCTGGATTGGCTTTGGGAGCACTGAGAGAGTAATTGTAGGTTATGGAAAAGTTATGAGTGCCTTAAAAGAATACTTGTAATCACAGAAAGAAGATGTCACCATACCCCAAATCCACGACCTACAGAGAGGACATCGGTACAGCATCTTGCAGGAAAATGGCACCACCTGGCTCTGGATAAAGCTCACTTTAACAAATATTCTTAAACCCCAATCTGGATCTTTCTTGCAGTCTGTGATAAGAATTTAAGTTGTTTTGATCTTTACTTTAATATGTCGTAGAAACATCTACCTTGTTGATAAGCTCAGTGTGTCTGAGAGGGTAACTCCCCGAAGTAAGAACTTTCTAAGGAGGTGCAGTTAATTCAGCTCAGTGAATATCTGTTTGTCCAGAATAACTAGGAAAGCTTTTTGAGCAGAAAATAATTCTGAGCTTAATTATTTTATTAATGCATACTCCCTGAGGTAAGGAAATGCTAGTTTTTCCAAACTTCGTAGGCACAGATAAGACAGTTGGCATGTTTGCAAGGCTAGCTTGATTGTTAGATGAGAAAATATTCAATATTTCACATGCATTTAAAAATTGCATATTCAATTGCAATCATTTGTGTTCTCTCTACTTTTGTAATTAAAGAGATTGGAGCTTTGCCTTTGATGTATTGGAATTCCATTAGCAGAACTGCTAATGGTTTAGAGGTAATTCTGGAATGTTTCACTCACTACTGTGAGTCTAGCCAGTCGTCGTGCGTCTCAGGATGAGGAACAACTGCACAAACATGTGGGAGCCGTCCATTTCCCCGGGGACGGGCCTTCCCCGTGGGCTCAGCTGCTGACGGCTAACTTCCCTTCCCGGCACCTCCTGTAACCTTGGATACTTAAGCTAGAGTTAGTTTCCTTTAGAAATGTGAAAACAATCTTAAAACATTCCCATCTTTCCTAACATAAAAAAATGCTTTCCGAAGTTAAAAATAAAATGTATAAAACAAGTTCTCCAGCGTTTGAGTGCCCAGAGCTACGGGTGAGGAATGCAGGTGTGTCACCCCCCCTCCCCTCCCCCCCGCGGCTTTGGTGGCGACTTCATGCCTGGCTCCCCGTCACCTCCGCCCGGCTGGCTGCAGAGGCAGGGCTGTGACTCTGTACCACAGGGCAGATGCGGGTGGCTTCTAAACTGTCCCTTCTCCGGTAATTGCCCACCAAACCCATTGGCGTTGTTTCTTTAAAACGGCCTATGTTTGCACGTGTGGACAGGGCTGTGCCGCCTGGAGCTGGGAGAGCCGAGGGCAGCCCTGTGCATCCCCAGGGCCAGGTTCCAGGCTGCAAGGCCAGAGAGACTGGAAGTGAGACCACTCGTGTGGGCATTTGGGGTGCTTGCCAACCCCAACCTGGGCACAGCCCTGGCGGGAGCACCAAAATTCAGGGTCTCAGGACACAGGGGTCGTGCGGAAGGCGGCTCTGAGCACACAGGACAACTCAGCCCGTCCGCTGTCTAGAGGTTCGCTGGGCCCAGACCGTCTTGCCCGCACCCACGGACTGTCACCCCAGCAGGTGGAGGGCGCATCCAGCCTTCCCAGGAGCAGCCAAATGGTGCCACGCAGGTGGACACAAAGACAGCTGACCTGTTCCCACAGGCCCATCTGACCTTCATGTAGCCCCAGAGGTGTGGTCTGTCTGAGGCTGGGGCTGCCAGAAGGGTCCGGGACGGAGGCCCTGCCTCAAGCTGGCACATGGACTCATATCCCAAGGGCAGTTCACTGTCTCCCGGCCAGAGGGCAGATCGTGAGGGGCACTGGCTGGCTGAGGTGTTCTGGGGTGTCTCAGGGCGTCTGAGGGCCAGACTGTCCCCATGGTCCTTCTCTGTGAGCTCGGCGGGAGACGGCGTGTCTCCTGTGCCTCAGCCCATGGTCACCGTCTGCTCTGCCCACCACGTCCACAGGCCCTGGGCGGCCTGGATGCTGTTTTAGGAGGTGAGAATCAACACTGCTTTCTCCCACACGTTGCCCAGTTATGTCACATGTTTATTTTAAATGCACTGCTTGTAGGTTCCTGCTCCGAGTTCTGAGATCAGCCGCGCCATCAGCCGTGTGACTGAAATCAGCCTTGTCGTTCAGACAGGTTGCACTGTCTGAGCACTTGCATTTTTCCAAGGTGCTGAAAACCTATAACAGGACATTTGAATATGGAGTGTCCACTCACTGAAGGGCCAGACTAGTTAGCTCTGGTCACAGATCAGAATAACCTAAAACTTAAGGGCAAGTTATAGTACACGGCCCCATAGTGTAGAGAAAGGGGTTCAAACAACAAAGGTCTGTACCAGGGACTTTTAAGGATGATCAGTGTGAGCAAAAACATTTGTTCAATCCTTCTTTAACATTCCTGACTTAATTGATTAGATGATTGATTGATGGGGCGCCTGGGTGGCTCAGATGGTTAAGCGTCTGCCTTCGGCTCAGGTCATGATCTCAGGGTCCTGGGATCGAGTCCCGCATCGGGCTCCCTGCTCCTTGGGAGCCTGCTTCTCCCTCTGCCTTTCTCTCTCGCTCTGTCTCTCATGAATAAAAAAAAAAATAGATGATTGATTGATGGATAGATAGATGGATAGATGATGGGTGGTAGGTGATAAAGATGGTTGATGGATGGATGGATGATGGATGAATGATAGATGATAGATAGATACATAGATACATAGATAGATAGAAAAATAGATGATGGATGGGTGATGGAGGATGATGGATGGATGATAGATGGGGTTGGTGGATGGATGGATGATAGATGGGATGAGGGATGGATGGATGGATGGATGGATGGATGATAGGGGGATAATGGATGGATAGATGATAGAGGGATGGATGGATGGATGCTAGGGGGATGATGGATGGATAGATGGATGGATGGATGGATGATAGATGGTTCCTGTATTCTTGGAAAGAGTGGAAATTTCACTGATATCCAATACCTGCCCTCAGGCAACCTCGCTTAGCTAGGAGACATCCCTGTGCTAAGACCACACGAGGCTCGGTGTTACTTCACCCTCTACAATGCACACCTCCCTCCCCCTTCCTACTGGGTCTTTTGTTGAGCTTATTGGTGGTTCTGCAACTGTGTGCATCAGAATCACCTGGGGCTGCTTAAACCACAGATTCCCAGGCCCACCCCAGAGGCTTGGGGTAGGGTTTGAGGTTCTGGGTTCCGGGGTGATTTGTGTACCGCTGATGTTGTGACAAGAGCAGAGTTCTCAGTCCTGGCCACTCGTCAGAGTTCCGCGCAGAGGTTCTTTCATTTCCAAACTCGGCTAGCCTCCCTCCAGACCAGGCAAAGCACAGACTGTGGTGTTCAGCATTCAGAACGCACTCAGGCTTTGCAAAACGGTGACATTCATCCAGACCACCTGGAGGTCTTATTAAACTGCAGATTCTGGATCAACAGCTCTGGGGTGGGGCTTGGGATTCTGTATTTCTAATAGAATGTGATGTGGCTGAACTCGGAACAGCACTAAGCACAGAGAGGAAACAGGAAGCTTTGGGTCCCGCACAAGGACAGGATTGAACCTGCACTGCTGTGAACAGGAGACGCCCATCTTCAACGTGACCCAAGGCCCCGGGTCCTATGCCCTTCTTTTTCCCCAGGCCCTTCTCCTACAGTTAAGTTTGCAGTTGGCTGCAAATGACAGAAACTCCATCTAACAACTTAAAAGAGGTTTACGGGGCGCCTGGGTGGCTCAGTCGTTAAGCGTCTGCCTTCGGCTCAGGTCAGGATCCCAGGGTCCTGGGATCGAGCCCTGCATCGGGCTCCCTGCTCAGCGGGAAGCCTGCTTCTCCCTCTCTCACTCCCCCTGCTTGTGTTCCCTCTCTCGCTGTGTCTCTCTCTGTCAAATAAATAAAAATCTTCAAAAAAATAAAATAATAAAATAATAAAATAAAAGAGGTTTACTTTTCTCGTGTGAAGTCCAGGGTTCGACAGTTGCTGGGCTTGATTCGGTTGCTACCAGTGGTATTAGTAGTTGCTTTGTCCTCATGCAGCTCCCTCATGAGCCCAAGGTGGCCACTGCTGTCCCAGGGATTGCATTCATGCTCCACTCAGCTGAAAGAACAGCAGAGGGCATGGGGCCTGAAGTCAACAGCCCATCTCTTCACAAAGTACACCTAGCAGACTCCTGCTTTCATTTCTTGGACTAGCACTGGGTCACATGGCCACCCCTTGCTGGAAGAGGCTAAGAAAAGTAGGTGTGTATGAGAGACAGCCAAAACCAGCTGCCCCCAGTGGGTTCCCACTGATACCTGCTGGTGGAATCTTCCAGAGGGCCTCCATTCTGCCTGCGGTACACTCTCTGCTACCCATGAGACGGAGATGCCGGGCCATCCCTGTCGAGTACAGGCTTTCAGACCAGAGAGACCTGCGCTCACACTCAACTCTGACTGTGGCCATGACCCATGCTCTCCAGGTCTTAATTTCAGGGTCTGTGCAACAGGGTTAGGGTACCACCTCTGTGCTTCCCCGGGCTAAAGTCCACAGCCCACCCAGCATGGTAACGACTGTTACCAGACAGCTCCCTCTGCCCAGAATGCCTCCCCTGGCTCTTCCCAGGGTGGCTCCCTCATGTCCTCAAGACCCATCCCTCCTGCAGAGGGGCCATCGACTATTTATGAGCAGAGCAAGGATGAGGGTTCTGATGGGGCTGCCTTCGGAAAGCACAGGAGGGGAGCCGGGCAGGGGCACTGCACCAGTCCAGGCCCAATGGATGATCTGCTCACTAGCAGCTTCTGCTGTGACCAGCTGAGAGGGAGCACAGCAGGTGTGGGGGACAGTGCCCCAAAGACTCGGGGGTCCACGCATCTAGAAATTGGGGGTGACTCTCAACCTCACAAAAGGGAATGTTGGAGTCCTTCATGAGAGTTAAATTTAATGACGTGGGTACAGAGTCAAGGGGTCCGCCGCTGAGCTCTGACCCAGTGAAAGCAGACAGAAGCAGGCCGCTGGCTAGAGCTGGGACAAAGTCCGTGCAGGAGGCCTCCCTGCCTGTCACCTGGGGGCTCTGCCCCTCGCGGCTTGGCCACCAAGCATGGTAACCACACCTGTGTGCCCTTCCTGTCCCATTGCAGCAGTCACCTGCTGTGTGTCCCTCCCGCTCACACTCCTCCGTGTCCACTGTGTCATTCTAGTGATGCAGCCCGGTGCGGATGGCCAGAGCCGTGCAGAGCTGAGGGGTGTGGAAGGCAGGCCCTGCACATTTGGTGACGACCCCACGGAGGGCCAGGAATTGCGGGATTAATCTTGTATTCACCAGAGCAGCGCTCCTTAACCCGGGCTCTCACCTTCCTGGGGCACATGGTCCATGTCTAACAAAACGTGCTGATGAACTGAAATTGGTGTTGTATATGCAGAAATATTCTCAGAACTTTAAAGAAGTGTGGGTAAACCAAGAAGAAAGCCAACCTGCCAAAGAACCTGAACATCTTCCACCCCCCTTCTTGTGCTTCAGTCGGGAATGCTGAGCAGTATCCCTGCGGTCACATCGCTGTGTTCAGCTTAATGATATGGGGAACTGCAGATGGAGGTGAGGATAACTTGAAAAGAAAAGGGTATTATTGGTAAATGCGCTGGAAGCCTTGCAAATTTGAGAGGATAAATTGAAATTTTACAGGACTAATGAGTTTTTGAAACCTGTTAGCCAGGCTTGTCCAAACCGTTCTCTCCCTATTTAAGATTTTCTAAATTAGAAACTCAGAAATTTCAGTAGCTGTTTTGGTCGTGGAATGAATAAACAGCCAAAGTAGATGGTGTGTTTCCATTCATTAAAGTTACACTGTATCTTGCTTCCGTTATAATCATAGTGTGTTATTCTTACTGTAATTGATGGTCTGTTCTAGCACTTGCTTTATTGAGCCAAAGTCTAGATACTTTGTAACCATCACTGGACTCAGCTGTCAAAAATAAGTGAATTCTAGGCATGTAATTTTTTTATCTATTGTGGGCTCCTGAAACATTTTCATATAAGCCTAAAATTAAATGTTGAAGTAATGCAATATTTTTGAAACTGTTCTTGGTTCAAAGAGTTTATAACCCAGTAGTTATTAGAACCTTGAATCTGATCTTGGGTTTAAGTCTTAGGGTCAAATTTGAATGTACATTCATCGTTGAACACTGCTATGAACCCAGAGCCACATTTATATATTTGACTCCAAAAGGCTTGCTTTGAGGGCTGAACCTTTCATACACTTTGAACTGTGCAAGTGGCCTTTATTCTTACTACACTTACCAACAATTCCATCTGATACCACTGTCAACTGGTTAGATACCATTTGCCTCCGTGTACTTACTTTGTTGCCCTAGGGAATTGTCATCCCCATTCATCAGCTGAGATTGTATTTTACTTTGCATTTTTATACTTCCGTTATGTAACATTATGTAGTTGAATGTGAGGAATATGCTAAATATTCTTAAATATTATTTCCTTCTTAAGCAGATCATGTGGGGCTATTTTGTCTCTTGCCAAGAAAATTATCAGTAGAATATTTTATCCCCACTGCCTAAAAATGTTCTGAAATGTAATATAGATAAATCAAAAACTAAGTTGCTCATCATTTATATTGACAACAATTTAAGAAATAATTACAAATCCTAAATTGTGGTGTTTTGTTTATTTGTTGCCCATATCAAAAATTTAACCTAAGTATTTTGTTAACATGTTAGAATTTTTCAGACTTCAGGTTTAATCCATACCACTGTTTCATATTGACCTGAAAGCTAGAATAATTGATTCTGAAGTTTTTGTCCATCATCTTCAGAATAAGAATTCAGAATTTGTACAGATGTCTCTCCTTTTTAAATGGCTCCGCATGCTCATTCTGTTACTCAGGGTTTCCACCTGAGTGGTAGTTTTCAAAGTGTGAGTCATAACCCATTTGTGGGTCATGAAATCAATTTAGTGGCTCTAAACCAGGCATTTTTTCTTTTTTTTTTTTTTAAGATTTTATTTATTTATTTGACAGAGAGACACAACGAGAGAGGGAACACAAGCAGGGGGAGTGGGAGAGGGAGAATCAGGCTTCCCGCAGAGCAGGGAGCCCGATGTGGGACTTCATCCCAGGACCCTGGGACCATGACCTGAGCCGAAGGCAGACGCTTAACAACTGAGCCACACAGACGACCCTAAACCAGCACTTTTTTCAATGAAGGAAAGTAGAATAGAGAATGTCAGGCTTCAGGCAAGTTGAAACGATGAGTCCCAGTTTGTATCTGCCTGTGCGTAGACAGGACCTCTACATGGAGTGGTCATGGCCAGAACGTTTGACAAACATCATTGTCTGCATAGAGCTTTCCTTTTCTCTCTCACTTGCTTTCTCTTCTTTTGAGTCTTTGGGTTACTTAATAAGGAGTCAAGGCTAAAGCAGAAAATCTGAAGTCTGCCAAGATTCAAATTTGGGCTCCAGCATTTACTAGCTGGCACGCTGATTAAGCTGTGTGCCTCACTTGCCTCCTCTGTAAAATGGGCACCATCCTAGCACCTGCTTCCCAAGCTCATCGGAAGTTACATGAGTTCATTCACATGTAAAGAGTTCGGGCCAATGCTTGGCAGGTAATCAGTTCTATGGAAGCATTAGCCAGCGCTGTTACCAACTCCTGAGTGCTCATTCACCATGATACATCCCTTGTATTTACTCTTTCAACATTTTATGTTTGGGGTCTGGTTTTTAAATGAAGACGTACATTCCTTTATACTAGAATTGTTTATACATTAATTAAAATTTTTGCAGTTCCTGAGATGGAAGCTTTATTAGATATTAAGAAGAGTGATTCCTATTTGAATTTAAATATATTGGAACAAACTTAATGAAGCTTCAATTATAGGAATCATTCACCAAATGCATGCATTTCTGATGTAATGGTGAAGGATTTTAATAACATTGATTTGTGGTTTTTTTAAGATTTTGTTTATTTATTTGACAGAGAGAGACACAGCGAGAGAGGGAACACAAGCAGGGGAGTGGGAGAGGGAGAAGCAGGCTCCCCGCAGAGCAGGGAGCCCAATGCGGGGCTCGATCCCAGGACCCTGGGATCATGACCTAAGCCAAAGGACGTTTAACGACTAAGCCACCCAGGCGCCCCAATAACATTGGTTTTGGATGATGAATATACATGGGGAAAGAGCATCTGCTACTTGGCAGTGAAATGATGAAATGCAATAATTTTTAAGGTGAGATGCACTTAAGAGTAAACACTAAAATATGTTCCTGGGTTTATTGGAAGATTATTTGTAATTCATATAAGAAATTAAAGAGAGTAGGTCTAACTATACCAAAGAAATGGCAAGATATACTTGTCCAACAAGAGCTAGTGCAAGAGTCAGAAATAGATCAGACTTTGAGAAAGCTAAAATAAAAGAGGATTGTCCTGCAGAAATGTTTAATCTTTAAGTAGATGAAAACCATCAGAAGTATAATGTTGTAGCTCTGGCCTAATCAGATCCTGGGAAGGCCACATTTAATACCAACAGGCAAGCATCCCATTCTAATGAGTGACCATTTGACTTCTGAAATTACATGTAATTCAGTGCAAAAGAATTATAAACAAAACTCAGAAGGAGATATTTCATTGATCAATCACCTTTACACAAGGCATAGCCCCAAATCAAACAATTGTCCGGGCAAATACATACTTTTTGTATTTTTCACAATCTAAGAGAAACAGTAGCTTTTTGTGGATTATGAGAGAAGGTATGTGTTGATGCCCTATACAAGTGGGATTTTCAAACCCCGGCTTGCTTTCCTTTGGTGCAATAAATCTAGCTTTCACCTACACAGAGATCCAGAAGTCTTTTTCCTCAGCAGGATGGGTATAATAGGTTGTTGAGGAAAATATATAATGAGTTTGGTAAACATTAGCATGATTAAAGCAATTGGGCATGTTCTAGATAATAGAAATAACAGCAGAACCAAAACCCTCTTCATAATGGTAAAACTTGTTTTAAACCCTGAAGTAAACTGACAGGGTCCCAGCCGCCCAGCAGAGATGGGTCCTCCTGGGCTGTGCCGGGAGGAGCTGTCTAGACAGAAAGGAACGCACACATTCCTACGGTACAAAAAATAGGAATTTTGCCTGGAAACAATGATTCAAAGAGGCACCAGGACAAAGTTTTCCAGACCCTGAATTGTGTCAGAAGGTCTCTCGTGGAACAGGCCACGTGACAGGACTACCAAGGCAGGGGTATTTTGCTCAAAGACCACTTTAGAAACTAGCTGAGTGGGAACTCTGCAAGCCAAGCATGCTGTCAACCCTCCAGTTACTACTTTTCACAGGACTTGGGCCATCACTTCTTCGGTCGTTCAAGACACAGACAGGTATCGTCTGTTCATCGTGAAAACTCTGAGCTGCCTCGGAGCCTGCTTGTGGCACTTTCAACACCAAGGCTGTTCTGAGAAGAACCTTGTTCAAGGCTTCGTCTCAGTACCAAATCTTCCTGACTTACTTGGGTCCGAAGGTGGCCTAGATAATTCTGTATTAGCTATTCTTTTAGTTCTAGGGCAACATCAAGAAAATGCTATTTCCTTGGGGCGCCTGGGTAGTGCAGTTGGTTCAGTGACCAACTCTTGCTTTCCACTCAGGTCATGATCTCTGGGTTGTGAGGTCGAGCCCCGCATCGGGCTCTACACTCAATGGGGAGCCTGCTTTTCCCTCTCTCCCACTCACACGCGCATGCGCTCTCTCGCTCTCTCTGTCTCTCTTGCTCTCAAATAAATAAATAAGATCTTTAAAATAAAAAAAAAAGAAAAAAGAAAATGGTATTTCCCAAAGCAATCCTTGACTAACTTGGAATTGTAATGTTGGCCCAGTTAATTTTGAGTTTGTTTTGGCTGAAAGTTACAATATCCAGGTGAAAAGCCCTCCAGCTTAAATTCTTGCTCCACTTGCTTCCCCCAGATGATTTACTTAGTGTCCGTAAACAGCGTGTCTGTAGAGTAGAAACTGCAGCCCTGAGCAAGGGTGTGGCCTGGGAGCAAATCATCCAGGAAAACACTTGAAGGAAAGACTTAAGCTGGTTTTCTTTGCTGCAGGACTTCTCAGAGCCTTAAATAAGCTAATGATCATCATGAATCTCAAAGATCAGTGCAGTGTGCATGTTTCCCAGACGTGGACCACAGAACCAAGGTGTGAAACCCCGAGCTCCACACTATCACTTTGGCCACAACCAAGGTGCCCCTATGGCGGTTTGCCGACTGCTATGCGCTAGATACTATCCTGTTCTTGCGGGCTCCCTCCTCCTTGTACCACCTGACTGCGCTTCGTCCTCTAGGCGTCTCCCCTCATACCGGCTCCTGGGGCTGTTGGAGCAAAGTCCCGGAGTGGGCTGAAAACAACGGGTGCTTACCCTCTCAGAGTCCCAGGAGCCCGGCGCCCCAATCAGGATGTCGGCGGGGTCCAGCTTCCAGGGCTACTGGCATTCCTTAGCTTGCACGAGTGTCACCCGACCCCTGCCTCTGTCTGCGTGTGGTGATCCGCCCCCTGTGTCTCCAGATTTCCCTCTTCCTACACATTAAGGTCCAGACTAAGCCACACAACCTCATCGTACCCAACGACACCTGCAGAGACCCTATTCCCCCAAGGCGACGCTCATGGTGGAGTGACCAGCACTCCCCATCTCTGTCCCGCTACACAGGTGGGGTCCAGCGAGCAAACGTGCACTTGTTTTAACCACCGTGTTTCATCATTGTTTTTAACTGGATTCCTTGTGGAATTTTACCCCAAAGTCCAGATTTCTAGCTTGTATAAAAGGACCATACCTGGAGATACCCGGCCTGCTCGTCTACACGGCACAGTCATCCGGATCTGTTGTCCGGGACCAGCAGTTGTCCTGGAGACGTCAGAGGACATCAGATTTCCACCCAGCCATTCCCCGCGTGCCCCTGAGGCCACGTGCACGCCATCTGCCATCCTCACGTGGGACTGCTGCTTTCCTTTAACAGTGTTTGCACACCTGGCCCACTCATGTGCCCGCCTGCTCCGTAGCCTTTTGGGTTTGCACCCCTGCCCCAGGCCACAGTGCCAATGTTCTTGGTGTGTCAATAGTTCGGCTGCTTCACTTCCTCCTTCCTCCTGCACAGTACAGGCAAGCACAATTCCCAAGTTCTGCAGGAAGGCCTGCCACCGAAAGCTGTGAACCTGGGCGGAAGAGTCTGTGAGCTGCCTGGGCCCTGGCAGTGAGGTCTCCTGTTGGAGGCCGCCTGGGAGGGGAGGTTGGTCTCTGTCACTTCCCGTACGCATTGCCCACGTCTCTCCTCGAGCAGCTGAGCTAAAAACAAATGCTCACCTCATGCTTGGTTTTTGTTTGTTTGTTTCCCCGTGCCTGGTTTCGTTGTTTCCTTTTAGTGCGAAGAGCTGAGCATCATGGTTCTCCTTGACATTAGCGCTTCCCCCGAGCACGGGCTCTGCGAGAAACCAGAGTGAGAGGCAGAGCAGTAAGCAGGCGTCCAGCCACTTTGTGCAAACTATGAGGGGCCTGGTCTTCATGACCTGGAAACAGCAAAGGTACCTGCCCTGGTCAGGGGAGCTGCTTTGGGCGCAACCCCAGGCAGAGCTGGGCTGCAGGGAGCTGCCCGGGGAAACGGGCAGGCTCCTCGTGGCCACGCATCACAGCCCCTCCAAGAGGCCACGGACATTCCCCCAGAGCTAAACCTTCGTGTCCCTTTATTTACATTGGTATTCTCTCTAAATCTCTAAACCCACAGCCCATGAGATGCCGACAGGTAGAGGGTGGGAGAGTCCACTCCCCTCTGCGCTTAAATGGCTTTGGAGATGCTCTGTGTCATTGGACCTTTCTGAATCAATTTTCCCATCAGTACGAAGGGCGATAACTGTTATCATGCAGGTTGGTATTTTGCAAATTAAATACCATTTGTACCCCTGGGGGTAGGTACTGTCACCAACTGTGAAGCATCTGAGCATCTACCTACCCCCCAGCTCACAAGCTGCCCAGCACTGGTTCAAGGTGCTACAGGAGAGCCCAGGCACCTGAGTCGAGATGAACGACAGCTTGTTATTTGCCAGAGTCTCAGCATTTTGCCCCGGTTGCCAGAGCGCGACACCAGAACACACAGCTGGTCACAGGAGGGAACCCTGAGTGTAGGGTGCCCGAGCCTTTTATAACAGGCAGGGAGGGCCCATGCTTCTCCCCGAGGAAGGCACTGTCGCTGCCCCCCAAAGCTGGAAGCCAGCCTGCCACTCCCCATCTTCTCGTGCCGTTCACTGTACAAACATCTTGAAAAGGTGGTTTAGAACAAAGCCCTTGGTGCCTCCCTCACGGGATGGGCAGGAACGTAAGGTATCCATTAAGAATTGTCTTCCACCAGAAATTCAACCTGACCCCACAAAAGCCTTCATCTTACGGGAAGTGCAACCATTTGGTAAAAATGGGTATTTAAGCAAGCATTTCTTATACTATCAAGTCCTTTTTTTTTTTTTTAAGATTTTATTTATTTATTTGACAGAGAGAGACACAGCGAGAGAGGGAACACAAGCAGGGGGAGTGGGAGAGGGAGAAGCAGGCTTCCCGCTGAGCAGGGAGCCTGATGTGGGGCTCGATCCCAGGACCCCGGGAACATGACCTGAGCCAAAGGCAGACGCTTAACAACTGAGCCACCCAGGTGCTTCAGAAATTAAATTTCAATTACCCTACTTTCAGATTTCCAAGAGATGATCGCAGTTAATATTTTGTTGCCTTTTTTTTTTTTAAGATTTTATTTATTTATTTGACAGAGAGAGACACAGTGAGAGAGGGAACACAAGCAGGGGGAGTGGGAGAGGGAGAAGCAGGCTTCCCGCTGAGCAGGGAGCCCAATGCAGGCTCGATCCCAGGACCCTGGGATCATGACCTGAGCCGAAGGCAGACGCTTAACAACTGAGCCCCCCAGGCGCCCCTACTGTCAAGTCCTTTTTAAATACAGACTCTGACGCTTATTAGGTAGAAAGGCATAGAACCTGGCTCTTACCTAAAAATCGGAATAAATACCCAGACTTAGGACTGCTGTCCCCGACACATAAGTCAGATGTGGTCTTCAGACCCATTTTCCTTCTTAGATGTCCTGTCCTGAAACAGAACAAAGCAAGCAGAACAAAACAGAAACAGGGCACCCACCGCAGTACTGGGCTAGACCAGCTAAAATATGTGACGGTAGCACCGACGGTCTTTCTCACAACCGTCATGGCCTACTTCACCTTCTCAGAACGGTGGTGATGGAAGGCTCCTTCCAAACAGATGACTTTTCATGCTGAATCAGTTTGGTTTGTAAGAGAAAGAAACGAAATCCAACAGCTGCATGAAGCAAGGAAGCATTTCCAATAGTGTCACTATTTAGAACATGCTTCTCCCTATTGCTCTCATTCCCATTACTAAGAAAAATTTCTGCCCAAAGAGGTGTTGTTTTTGTGAGTTACGGTGACTGGATGAATCCTAAGAAAACAGTTGGCCCTGTCAGCGGCGTCCACAGCAGAGGGCAGGTGCCAATGCCGCGGGCCCTCGTGTCCTGCCCGACACCGTCTCCGCGCCACCCAGTACCTGCCTCCACCTCCGTGTGCCTCAGGCCTTCCTGCACCTGTCGTGATTTCTCCTTGTGATCACCCACCCAGCCCAGGGTCTCCACCGTCCCCACCAAGTTAAACAATCGGCTAGTCACCTATCTGTACTGATAAACACAAGGTTCTGTGATGAAACCTGCCTGTTTACACCAAGCTCTGAGTGAGGCTCTGCACACACCAGCATGCTGCGTGCCCCGGGAACTGCGAGCCGGCCAGGGCTCCCCAGTGTCTCCCAACACGCAGCCTTGCCACTGTCCTCCCAAGACCTCAGCATAGACGTTTGGTGCTCAGAGGCCAGTGTGCGATGGGATTTGAACTCAGGCCCAGAACCCAGGTTTGAATGTTATTCTTTTATCCTACAGGAACAGAGGAGGACTCCCCTTTATAAAGAAACTGACATGGAAGAATTCTCTAAGCCAGCCAAATACAAAGGCTGACCAGGCAGTCCTTTGCTGGGCACTGTCGGGGATCCTGCATGACAAGGAATGAAACACGCTTCTGGGTCCACAAGCTCCCATCCCCGAGGAATCATGAGCTAAGTACAAACAGCGATGTGAATCCTGGCATGTCAGGGATTTGCAGGATCATGGTCTAATCTGACTTTTCTAATCCACGTCACTGGATCCTTATTTGAAAAAATAGACATGATCTTAAGCTGCTGGTACTAGGAATCCTAGAATGAAGGAAAAGGCACAACCTGCCTGATGACTCAAAGTAACCTGGGTCCTAGACCAGAAAATGGACAGTAGAAAAAACTAGGGACCTGATGAAAGTATGGATGTTAAGGTATAACCATGTATCGACATTGTCTCATTAATTGTAACAAACATGCCATTCCAATATAAAATGTTAGTAACAGAAACTAGATGTGGGGGTATATGGAGAATGGTCTGAACTTTCTTTGCAATTTTTCGATAAATCTAAAACTGCTCTAAAATAAACCTTTATTTAAACTAATTTTTAAAAATGAACTGAGCCGAGTCTCGTCCTCCATCCTGGGTTGTGAGGGAAGCTAGTGGGTGTCTCTCAGAAATACAGAAACGACACGCAGACATAAGCGTGCAGATGTATTTTGGGGGTTGCGTGGCCCCGGGTCAGAAGCCCTTTCCCGCATGAACAGAAGCCAGAGGCTCCGGGGGGGCCTCCAGACGCCGGACGGCGACAGCGAGATACAGACAGAGCCAGGAAGTGCCCTGCACCTCTTTTCGGGGCCCTGCTTGGTTTTCCTAGCAGTCTCTGTCACCTGCAGGCGCACGCAGGGTGGATCTCCCCGAGCCCCGGGAGCCAGCCGGTTCCACTAGAAACCCATCCAAAGTGGTTCCTCGCGGCCTCTGGGTAACAGCCGTCGGCTGCCTCCACGTCCCCGGGTAGGGAACCTCTACAACTGGTGTTCGGCTAGAGGAGCACCTCCAACCGACTCCCCGCCGGGTGACAAGGGCATTCAAATCCCCAGAACAGTGACCTTTAATCGACCCTCCTGGGAACGTTTAGAGGATTCTGGTACCGATATGATATGATTGTTTGCCTAATGCATATTATCCACCCACCACGATTTTTACTGGTGCTTTAAATACATATTTATGTCATGAAAGTTTTCTTCTTAGATAAGTGATGCCTGTTTTTAGAAAATATGGTCGTGAAATGTTACTCCACCTTACTTGCACTCCGCAAGCGTGTCTACTAAAGCCACAAATTGCCGTGGCAGCAAACACCCACAATCGTGTGACCGTGTGGGAATATTTGGGGATATCCATATGTGTACATCATGATGTTTTTAATACGCATATATCTGTAAAAGGAGAAGACAGCGCTTCCCCAAAACACGTAAGCAGAGTGCACCCCAAGGTCGCACATGGTTCCGAACACACGGCACGTGGCGACGCGCAAAGCCGGCCGGCGCTCTGGAGCGCATCTGGGTCTGCAGACAGCGGATCATCTTTCTCCTACAGTCGCGTCCTCGCTCGGAAACCTGATGCAGCGTGGTGGACTGATCCACCGACGGTGGCCATCGGGTGGCACGACATCGGTAGACCAGCAAACACCACAACCTTGTGATATCGAAGTAACACTCAGAGAATCTAGAAAAACCATTTGCGCTGATGTCTCCAAAGATGAATTTTAGGGTACGGTTGTTGAATATGAGCTTGGCTTTAATGTAGAACGGTCTAAATATCATCTGATAGTATACTTACAAGAAACTTGAACAAGCTTAAAATGATAAAAGAGATAAAGGACCATCAACTTAAAAATATTCCCTTTATGACCAAGGACAGAAACAAAGCAAATGTGATGTCGGAAGCACAGATACTGGAATCAAGCTAGGGACGCACAATGAGAACCTCAGTGTGGCTGGTGTCTTGATAGGAAACTTATGTCCAAAAGTTCAGCGATTATACTAAGTTCTCACTTAACAGCTACTGGGGTTATTGCTACAAATCAAATTGTGCAGCCCAGTTTGGGTACACTCTCAGGAAAGTTCCGCTAAGGATAAACCAGCTGCCCATCTCTCCCTTGGCATATTAGGCTGTTGGTTTCCAGAATTGTGACAATGAAAAATAAAATACTTAAGGCCTCAAGAGCTGCTTTTAATTAAATTGCCAAGTTTCCCATTGGGGGTTATCTACAAATTATGCTGCTTTCTTTTTTATGTGAAATGAGCAATGTTCCATGGGAAATGCCGTGAAATCCAGTCCTCTGTAGGAGCCTGCCTGGAAGGGTGTGGACATAGGGATCACTATATTTCCTGCTGCTGCGTTTCTGTGCCCACGAGAGCCCCAAGAGGCCACCCAGCAGAAGGGGGGCCTGTTGTCACTGGGGTGACTCGGCTTCGTAGAAGCTGTGACTTTGTTGTCATGGGTCAGAGAGGAAAACGTGCGGCGCCCTTCCCAGTGCAGATGTACGTCTGTTACTGTCGAGAAATGTGAAGTGTTTTGGAAATCCGAAGTGGTTCTAAAATTTATTTGATGGTGAACCTGACCTGAACTAAAGTGAAGCTACTTATGGGACACTGGTGTGTTTGTGCATGCCTGTGGGTCTTGCACACTGCACGTGTCCACACTCACAGAGGCGCCTGCGTGTTCGGTGGTTGTACATGTGCTTCTCCCTCTCCTGCTGTCTCTCTCAAATAACAAAGGGGACAAACAATGTTATGTGGCAAATGCTATGTGGACCAGGTTACTTTTCTAAAATCCGAAAAACCCTGAATTTCAAAGTGGAAGATCTCAATATAGGGAGGGACATTCTGCGTTTGTGGATGCTGTATGAATATCCGTGACCAGCATTGTTTATTAAGCATAGCATCCTTCCCTTGCTGCTTGCCCAGCTGCTTCGGTCATAAATTGAGCATCCAGATGAAAAAACTTAAACTTGAGCTCTGTGTACCCCATGCCAAACCAAAACCTCAATCCCTGGTGAAATGTAGGCATAAATGAAAGAAGTAAAGTAATAAATCTGCTAGAAAATTCCACAGGTTAAAATACGTTTATGGGCCAAGAGAAGGTTTTTCAAAACTGAACATAAAAATTACTAACTGAAAAGGGGACAACATGATCAAAATTAAGGACTTCTGTCAATCAAAAGATTAGGAGGCTAAAAAAGGCCAGCACGGGTGAGAGGAGATGTGGAAACAGTGCTAACCGGCTTCCGGGAAGATGAGGTGTCATGCTCTCCCTCCAGAATAACTAGAACACCTGCAAAGCACACCCGAGAAGACCCTGGGGGTGGGAGGAGGCGACCAGCGGGGCAGAGACTTCCCTGGGCCTCCCCAGACTCAGAGCTGAAGAGCTGGCCGCCCAGAGAGTAGAGGGCAGAGACGGAGAAGCCCCCGGAAGAGCTGCTCTCTCCAGCCCAAGGACCAGGAGAGGGGCTGCCCGGCAGGACAGGCAACCTCTGGACAATGACCACCCTCCCCAGTGGTAACGTGGACACCCGCCCACCTCGTGTTGGCGGTGACCCCGGGGGACAGCCGGAGCCCCCACGGCCTGGCGGCAGCAATGACCACCCCCACGCAGCTCCCAAACGAGGCCAGTGCACACCTGGACTTCTCCCCGCCGGGCACAGGTGAGGCGGCGCATCCACCTGGGCGGCTGGTGAACAGCCGGGCAGAGACAGCCAAGCACAAGGTCTGAATAAGGTCCCTATGCTCACAACGTGATGTGAAGCCGTCCAGGCTTCGGTCGAAAACCACTCGTCCTACCAAGAACCAGGAAGGTCTCAAGCTGAATAAACGTCAACTCTGAGATGGCAGAGGTGACAGAAGTCCTGACACGGATGTTAGAGCATCGCGGGCAAAGATGCCGCCACAAGAACTCCAGGCCCACGAAACGTTAACGTGAGAAAACCCGGCAAAGAAGCAGAAGACACAAAGAGCCGAGCAGAAGCTTGAGAATGAAAACCTTGCAGCAGGCATGACAGAAAGCACAGTCGGTGGTCTCAGCAGCAGAAGGGGACAGAGCGAGAATCAGGGAGGCGGCAGCTAGAACAAGAGGAGTGGCCCCATCTGAACAGCAGAGAGAAGCGACTGAAGAGACGGAGCCTCGGGGGCCCGCGCGGCTCCCCCAGAAGAGCTGAGGCTCCAGGCCGCGAAGTCCCGGAGGGGAGGAGAGACGGCCGGCTGAAGAAAACGCTCCAAGAAATAGTCGCTGAAAACTGTCCAAATTTGGTAAGGTACAAACCTACAAAGCTGAGTGGACGAACCCCAGCAACAAAAACCCAAGTCCACACCAAGACTTGTCATAGACTCGTGAAAATTAAAGACAAAAAGGGGCGCCTGGGTGGCTCAGTCGGTGAAGCGTCTGCCTTTGGCTCAGGTCATGATCCCGGGGTCCTGGGATCGAGCCCCACGTGGGGCTCCCTGCTCAGCAGGAAGCCTGCTTCTCCCTCTGCCCCACCCCACTCCTGCTCTCTCTCTCAAATAACTAAATAAAATCTTTAAAAATAAATAAATAAATGAAATGTTCCCACAATGAAATTTCACTTTGAAAAGATTTCCCTTCCAATTTCCAAAGTACTTCATGTTCATTGTAGAAAATGTGGTAAATACAAATAAATAAAAAAGGGAAAATCACCCAAAGCCCATGACTGGCTTGCTTTGTTTTGTTTTGTTTTTGCTAACGTTTTCACGTACTTCCTTCCTTTCTTTCTTGATGGGTATACACTGCACACATACAAACCACCACACGAGCGAATCAGGACGGTATCACGCTGGACCCCCGGTTTTGTCTTGCCTTATGACTTGACTTTTGAAAACGTGGGGCTGCTGCCTGTTGTCCCAACACTGTTCATATGGGACCTTCTGTGACACAGGTTTGGGGGAGCGAGATGCTCCCCGAGTTCCTGGGACCACGAGGGAGGTCGTTGGTCCCTAAGGGTTCCATAATGAGGTGGGGACTCGACCACAGAAGTTAAAAATACGAGTGTGGCTCCCACAGGGCTGGCCAACAAGTAAGATAAGAGTGTCTTGGTCTGATAGGTGTCTCTGAATATCCTTGTGACGCCTCTACTTTTTGAGGACAAAATGCTGAAGGTGAAAATGTTTAAATTTACACAAGGAAACTGCATTTATGTCCACAGGTGGCTTTTAAAAACTTAAGTATGTCTAATAATAGTTGTTCTGTCCATAGGAGTTTGCGTTCATACTCGAACCTGTGTTGCATTTTAATTCTCTAGGAAATCACTTGAAACAGTATGGCCTCTTGCAAAAAGCCATGAATCCAGCCTGTGGTTTTATTTTGTTTAATCTCCACCTTTTCACACTATCTTTTCTTTTGGGAAGGAAAGAGCTATCAGCATATGATAATTTGTGTATCGCACTGAAAAATAGTTTGGGTGCCAATCGGTATCCCACAATTATCTAGCTTTCGACGGAGAACAGGAGAACAGGTGAGCACCCTGCCCGGGGCTGACAGGGGTCCGGCTCACCTGGACGGGCGGCTGTGGGCTCCACGCTCCGTTCCGGTCCCCATGCCTCTGTGTGATGGAGCAGGCGTTCGTACGTGTCTGTGGACAGGATCAAAGGGTGATCTGAATTTGTTCCAGGCAATTTCTCCTTTTGTTTTTCTTAATTCATGAGTATTAATATTCTTTAATGAGGATTTTTTATTTAGAGGGTTTTTTGTTGTTTTTGGAGGGAGCTCTGCTTCCCTCCTTTCTGGAGTGTCGAGCATTAGCAAACTCAGAGTAACGGAACATATGCAACCAAAGTGTATTACTGACCCTTTATAAAGGGAAGAGGAGGAGAAGGCTCAGTGTGCACTCTACTCAGAATGGACATTGCTGAGGTCCCAAGGATCTCGTGGAATGTCAGCAGAGGCCAGTGATTATCATGTCGATCTGATGCCGTGTCTCCCAGTCTCTGTGTCTCGTAAGACAGAGCTGATGTGGGCATGGTGCTCGGCCTACAAACATCTGGCCTAGAGAAACGACAGGCGGTGGCCTTGAAGAGGCATCAGTGGTCAGCCTGAGTGGACATGGGGAAGCCGTCACCTCCGCGTGTTTGCTTTGTGTCCGCACTGGGCTGGATGCTTTGTGTGCATTCTCCCACTTAGTCCTCAAATAAATCCTTCAAGTTGGGACTATTTCCATTCCCATTCTTCGGGTACAGAAACATACTCAGAGTTTAAAACCTGCTCATGATTGTTGGCTGGTAAGTGGGAGACAAGAGATCAAGACCCAGAGGACGTGCTGCAGGGCATTAATCCTGGGACACTGAGCTATCTTAGCACCTAAATTTAATGACGGCATCACCGTGCCTTAAAAAACATCTGAAAATAAATGTGTCACACTCTCTGATGGGTGCTAAGTTTCTACCGTCAAAAATTTGTCCTAAAATTTTCAGTAGGAACAGCTGAGAGTTATTATTTGTTATAACAAATATTTCTTAGGCACTTAGTAGTGTCGCCAGAGAGAACAGGGTGAATGAGACGCACGGAACGAGTAAGACAACTGCACAAACAGCAAAATACAAAGCTGACCGCGGTGTGAGAGGCGTCCTGCAGGTGCTGTGGGCGCTCGGGGGTCGGCGTCTATCGAGAGGCCGTGTGGGTGGCCGCGGAACACCACATGCTGGGGCTGGCGGACTCCACGTGTGTGGAGAGCCCACTTCCTTCCTGCACGTCTGTCTTCTTGAGGCATCCTCGCATGACTGACCAGGACAAGGGGGCTCTCTGGGGCTTCTTACAAGGGCACTAATCTCACTCATGAGGGTCCTACCCTTATGACCCGATCACCTCCCAAAGGCCCCACCTCCTGACACCTTCACCTTGGGGGAGAAGTTTAAACATGTAAGTCTGGGGGGACACGGCCTTCAGTCCATAGCACAAGATTGTCATGAAGGTGATGGCATTTGGAATGGGGCAGAGAAGATCCTGGAGCGTGCTGAGTGCCAGGACCGCCGGAAACAGGTCGGAGAAGACCAAGGGGCTGGTTGGGGGAGGGTAAGGCACACCATGGGAGTCGGCTAGCAGAGGCCGTGAAAGCTCCGGACCTGCTCCCACGCCCGCCAGCAGCCCCGCACCTCCGCCCAGCCCCACACGTCCACATTCTGATGCACAACAGGGCCTGACGGCCAACGGAACATGGCTGAGTTTGTGAGCGGATTGCCGGAGCTTGCCGTTTACAGTGTAACGTAGTTCAGATAAAAATCTGTCTGGGCTGCATGCCGGTGGCCCGTCCTGGCTGGTGAGGAGCAGACACTCCTCGGACGGAGCCTGGTGGGGAGGGTCTGAGGAGACAGCGGAGTCCGGGGGAAGAGCCGCTGCAGGGAGGAGGCCGAGGTGGAAGGAGAGGGAAGAAATACGACTCAGGGCGTAAACTTCGTGTGCAAACAATTCTTCCAGCCTGAAAATTTAAAGCAGCAATTCCTTTAAAAAGCCAAGAAAAGTCTAAATCACACATCTTTTCAACGATGGTAAGTGAAGACATTTTACTGGTGCTTGTGCGGGTGAGGGGTGAGCCCAAGACTGGCGCTCAACTCTGGTGCGTGTGGCCTCTTTCTCTACCAAGCCTGGAAGATCTCCTCCGAATGTCTTTGCCTTTGTTATGGCCCCACAATTTCCCGGCCATTCCCAGATGGCAGCCCTCTTGCGACCTCCCTGCCCTCGGATTCCGTCCGGGGTGGGATGGGCCTCAGCATCTGGACACAGCGCTGCGTGGCCAGCCCCAGTGGTCTCCCGGCCCGTCTCCTCGGGCTCCGGCTCCGGCTCACTCTGGCAGCCTCCGTCACAGCTCCTTCTAGGTCGAGCGTGTGAAACGTAGCAGGAGGCAGAGGCAAGGCCGTGGCTAAGACGGGCCTTGCTCACAGAGCAGCACGCAGGCTGTCCCCAGAGGCCAGGGCAGGGGGGGAGAGCTGGGGGACAGGTGGGCAGCCCGCACACGTCTTGTCCTGGGGGTGCCATGCACTCCCTTCGAGGGTGGGGTTCAGCCCACAGCAGTAGGGGGAAAGGAGAACAAGCCCGCGGAGCCTCAGATGTCAAGGTAAGCAAGGCCTGGCCTGTCCCCCATGCTCTGGAACCCAAGCCAGCCTGTCTGGACCAAAGTGCGGCCCGGCTAAACGTTCTCGGGGTCCCAGGGGCTTTGGCTCTGACCCTACTCACGGCTTGACTTCTTCCTAAAGTAGAATCGAGAATATTTGCAATTAGCCAGCTAAAGACAGAAAGCGAAGACAATGCAATGATGTGTTGTTCGACACGTAGTAAAAGCAGAATTTTAGGCTGGAACCTCGCTTTTCCTGATCTACATTAATATTGTAGAATCAGACAACATGTGGACCAAGTAAACATTACACTTTTTGTCATGAAATATCTAAAAGCGGCACACCAAACCTTTTAGTTTAAAAAAAATGAAAGCCAGTAAAACATTTCTGCATTCCAACATCAAGGGAACTGTGAATGCATCTACGAGTTCTTGTACACAATTAATAGGAGTGTTTCATTTCGCCCCGTATAAACTTGCTCAGCTGTAAACAAACCGTCATGGAAATTGGACCAAATACTAACCTCATTGCCTGGACGCCACAACAAATGACGACATCAGAGTAAACGGGAGCCCTGCAGATGTCAGACAGAAGGAAGGTTCGCTTTACATCCTCATTGAGGTATAAATTCTGTTCCCAAGAATCCAGCGGCTTTAGTGCACTCACGGGCTGTCAGCGCGAGCTCATTTTAGAAGGTTCTCTGCAGCCCCCAAAGCGCCCGGCGCCTGTTAGCAGCCCCACCGCTCACCCTCCCCACCCTCAGCCCCAGGCAACCACTAATCTCCCCACTGTCTCCAGAGAGGCCCTGATTCTGGACGTTTCACGTAAGTGGAATCATACAACATATGGTCTGAGAAAATTACCTTTCAGTGGGATTTTAATAGCTGTATGCCCATAATAAGAATGTTTTTATACTGCAACTTCATTTGCTATTCCTAAGAAAAGGAAGCCCCATGAGAACTTGTCCAGGTGCCCAGACAAGGGTCTTCTTGTCACTCTTTTTTTTTTTTTTTTTTTTTTTTTTTAAGATTTTATTTATTTATTCATGAGAGACAGAGAGAAACAGAGGGAGAAGCAGGCTCCCAAGGAGCGGGAAGCCCGATGCGGGACTCGATCCCAGGACCCTGGGATCATGACCTGAGCCGAAGGCAGACGCTCAACCATCTGAGCCACCCAGGCGCCCTTCTTGTCACTCTTGTATCTCGAGCATTTCTGTGCCCACGGGATGCTTCCCGACCGCCTCGTCAGGTCGCCCTCACAAACCGAGTGATGATGCAGGGGTCACTGCCTCCTTCATCCACGCGGCGTGGCGGCGTGGCGGAATCTCCGTCAGGCTCCGTGATCTCCACAGTCGAGCAGGACCTGACACGTCCTAAGTCCCTGTCTTCCAGAGGCTGGCACGTGGCTTCACATAGAGTGCACGCACGCACATACTCCAGTGTCATGGCTCCACCATACAGGACCCTATAAACGGCTGCCCTCCGTGGAATTTACCGCAGTGGTCTCATTTCAAAGACATTCTGTCTCTTGTATTACATACAGAATAAAGTCCAAGGAAGTTTAACCAATCTGGGGGAAAAAAATCAAGAAACTCACGTTTTCAAAAAAAATCATGTTTTCTGACCAGCTTACAATTTTCATTTGCTGTTAACTTAATTGGCAATCTCTGAGGTGTGCAGATGTCCAGCCTGCTGAATTCCTCTAGTGCTAACAATGAATGCAACAGTTTCGCTGCTCGCCCAGTCTGCTCCCTATGCTCACCGCAGAATTAGGACCAGAAAGGCCCCACGATGTATCATCCACATGAATCATTGTTACCTTACCGCCTAGCCTCCTTGTGACACGCTTCTGCCGCTGTTCACACTGCGGTGCTATCTCCAAACCCACACACTCCCAGCCAACGTCTGAGGCAGCTATACAAAAATATACCACCTTGTCGCTCATCCAATCCGAAAAATTTTTTTAAAAAGGAATTTATTAATACCATCTCACTGAAAACATTTCAAAGTCTGTTGAATCCAGATTGTTATGGCACCAAAGAAGCCAATGAATTAAACAAATCATAACGGGTGGGGCCGTCCTACTGTCCTCAGATTCGTTTGTGGGCTTTGTCATCCTGCAGAGCACAGAGCACTCGTCCAGCTGCCAGGGTCCCTCCGGAAGGCTGGTCCAGGGGGCGGCACCACCCGCTCACCTTTTCATCTCGGGGAGGGAGACGGACGTGTGTTCTTTGCGTGTTTGCACAGCTCCCACCCTGCAGTTGGCTAAGCAAAAGCAGGCTCCGCTTGGTCCTAAATATCTGCATGTGAGGCCAACGCCCCACTTCCCAGTGACAGTTTTTGGGTAAGGGGGTCTTTTTTGCTTTCTGATAATTATAAAAAGATGATAGCCCCACCCTAAAACTACTGTCTTTGTACCAGGCACTAAGCTAAATGCTTAAAATGTGTGCTGTCACTAAGTTCTCCTGAAAGCTTGGTGGGCAGGTGCCTCTGTCCCCACCAAGCAGGTGAGGAGGCCAGGCTTTGGAGGGCTGGTCAGCAGGCTCCTGGCACCCGCGGCACCGCGAGGTGGGGACACTGGCACTGAGCCCGCGCCCTCACCACTTCGCCGTTGTCTGAGCACAAATTGTTCTTGTGAGGGAAGAAGACTTTCTGTTTTTAGAAATGTTTCAGGGGCGCCTGGGTGGTGTAGTCAGTTAGGCATCAGACTCTTGGTTTCGGCTCAGGTCAGGATCTCGGGGTCATGAGATCAAGCCCTGTGTCAGGCTCCGTGCTCGGCGGGGAGTCTGCCGGACATTCTCTCTTCCCCTGCCCCTGCCCCTCCCACTCAAGCTCTCGCTCTCTCCCTCTCTCTCTAAAATAAATAAATAAGCCTTTAAAAAATGTTTTAAATGTTATTCCCCCCCTTTTAGAAGAAAAAGAGTAGCGAGTGCTTTTGGGGTCTTTCCTGGAATTTTGCGTTCTCTGTCCTTGAGGGTGGGCGACTTTCCGAGGCCGGTTAGCGGTGCCCACGGCACAGTTCGTAAAGCTCCTGGTGCGTAAGTGCTACAATTGCTGGAAGTGACACTCAGATGTGGCTTCTTGCCCTTCGAGCCCTCGCTTTGTCCCTGGCAAGTGCGGGGCGTGGGCATCTGGGTTAGGGCCACATGCCTGGGTTAGGCAGGAGTGGCCAAGTGGAGGCCAGAGCTGCAAGCACAGGGCGCCAAAAATGTCAGCTTTCATCCCAGAGAAGAGCCACGGACACATGCCGTTAGGACGCGCATCTCTGCGTCCCTGGTCGAAAGACAGCCGGCGCTTGCCATGTCGGCCAAAACCCAGACTTTCATAATGTGAGAATTTCATGGAAACTGCCTTCAGCATAATAAGTACAAGTGATTTATCTGATAAAAGAATGTCAACAGCAAGTACGTGTAATTGGTGTGGTGACAAATTGTACCTGTCCTTCCCAGGAAGAAAGGGACACTGCTGTGCACAGGCAGGACGGGGCAGGGTCAAGGATGGGCGCTTGCATTTTCGACGCAGCTTTCAGAAGCGCACGCGATCCTTTCAGAGGGTCGATGCAAATTATACCTAGTAAAGTTATTATAAATAATTGCTGCCTCTCTCTCTTCTCCTGCGTAATCAGGGGGTTTGGAGTGCAGAGCAGGCAGTTACGGATGAGAGATGCCTTTAATTCTGAATTGGGGGCGTCTCGCGGAGGACCCCTAATCTTCACTGAAGTCACAGATTCACTTTCAAAGATTCGTGACATCTTAGGGAATCGGAGGCCCATGGGACTCAGAGATTCAGCCAGGAAGGGTGAGAAACGCAGCCTTCGGTGGGTCCTCGGGATCTGCACACACCACCTCACACACTGGAATGTCACGGAGAGGCAGAGAGAAGGCACCTGCTTCCGCGTGACAATGGCTGGAGAGCAGCGAAGGCACCACAGGATGAGGGGAAATAAGTAGGCTATGGTACCTCGGGCACAGTATCACATAATGAGGTGGGAGGGCCATTCATTCCAACAGTATTTGTTGAGAGACCCCCTTGTGCCCACACTGAGCCAAGCGGTGGGGGTCCCTTGACATTCCCCAGCCCCTTGTGGCTGCGGTCAAGGCCAGGTGGCAAAATGACAGAGGCCAGAGAAGCGCAGGGCTGTCCCTGGGGCGCGGGAGGGTGCCCCAGACCAGACCAGCCCAGCCACAGCCAGGTGGGAACGTGTCCAGGCCTGAGCCTTGAAAACCACAGCTAGATGCCCTGCAAAAAGCCAGCTCTGAGAATGCTGATGGGGGTTTGTCAGAACGGGGCACTCATCCCCAAATAGCTCTCGTCACCCGGTGGGTAATGTTCCCGCCAGGCCAGCTGTGGCAAAGCTCTCAACACAAAGTGGGTAAAAAGGGCTAGGGGGGCCGAATGGGTTTCCTCAGCCAGGTCAGGCGAGCCTGGAGAACACGGAGAACAAAGCCGGGCTGCCAGCAGGGGTGATGGTGTGGGCCGTCAAGAGGTACAAACTTCTAGTCGCCAAATAAATAAGTCCTGGGGATGAAAAGTACAGTACAGGGAGCGTCGTCAATAATAATACTGTAATAACATTTCACGGTAAAAGATGAGTAACATATGGAGGTGTTGAATCACTATGTTACACACCTGAAACTGATGTAACATTGTCTGTCTATTATACTGCAATAATAAAAACATTTAATTAAATAAAAATATTTAATTAAATAAATTCAAAAAAGAAAATATCCTACACACATGGGCCACACGGTGGGCTTCGCAGTTTGCAATAAGCATACTCCCCCGTATGAATAACTTCTCGTTAAGCATTTCAGGGATTCGGGGCACCTGAGTGGCTCAGATGGTTAAGCATCTGCCTTCAGCTTGGGTCATGATCTCAGGGTCCTGGGATGGAGCCCCGTATCGGGCTCCTTGCTCAGTGAGGAGTCTGCATCTCCCTCTCCCACTGCCTCTCTCCCCTGCTTGTGCTCTCTCTCTGTCTCAAATGAATAAATAATAATAATAATAATAGAAGAATTTAAGGGATTAGCTTCATGTGCCTGACATGGTAGAGACAAAAATGAGATTTCAATACAAGAGTGTATTTCTTCTAGAGCTCTCTTAAGAGATTTCCCATTTTTGTCATCACTGAGACTATGGTATTGTGTTTGGGAAGAGGTTCACCGGTGTAAAGTTAAAGGTGGACAGACCTTGTTAGACACACAGCTGTTGATCCAGAACAGCTGTACAGATCCCAAACCCCAACCAACCAAACGGGACTCCGAAGAGTCCACTTGGAGTCTAGTTTATTCTTTAGGCAATCCTTTGAAACTCTCCGTGAGAAGCTAGTAATTACATTTTTCCCATTTTGATGGAATAGTTGAAGTGTCTATGGTTCATTACAATAGTAATTGAATGCGTGGTTTAAAGAAGAGGACTTTTCTAGATACATCAGTCTCCATGCACCTCAGCTGACCCTAAACAAGAGAAAGCTCTGCTCCAAGGCCTTGGGCTTTCCAGGGTACACCTGAAGTTGTACATGCCCTATAAATTCCACGTGTGCACACACCCATTCACACACTTGCTCACATGCTCACATGCACACACGTTTTTGTGGTTGACTTAAATTCTTTCAGGAAAATGAAACACTGAAATAAATTCTGCACAAAATACATTTTTTAATTAAGAGCTTGCTATAATTAATGTGAGTGCATCGTGTGGTAAAATGAATGAAAACTTTATTGTACTATAGTTACATTTTTCTCCTTTTATAATGGATCCAGACTTCACACGTTAGGAGGGTAGTTAGCCTTTCAAGGGGTGACACGTGGTGTTGGAAATCTCGTACTTTGGTCCCTGTTGGGGTGTTGTGAATTCAGATGCGGGGTAGAGAGGGAGGCAGAGCCCCAGAGAACAAAGCAAAGAAAGCATCAGTAGGAAATAATGAGTACTAAAATGGGTCTTTAACAATGCATTTAAAGACCACTTGTCACAAGATTCATCTTTTATGGTAGTTTTTCTAAAAATTATTGTGCATTACAATAGCAGTCTTCAAACTTTTGTGCTCAGTGACCCCCTAAAAGAACTTTGGAAAAGTATGGATCCCTTCACTGGGCTTGTATAGACAGCTAAACGTTTTCACTGTAACCGTGAATAGTTACAAGTGATGCATTTTTAGCATGTTATATTTACATTTTAAAATGGAACTGTGACGTCACCTTTTTTAAAAAAAGATTTTATTTATTTATTTATTTGGAGAGTGTGAGCAGGGGAAGAGCAGAGGGAGAGAGAGAATCTCAAGCAGGCTCTGCACTGAGCTTGGAGCCCAACATGGGACTCGATCCCATGACCCTGAGACCATGACCTGAGCCAAAATTAAGTCGGACACTCAATGGACTGAGCCACCCTGGCGCCTGGGACATCACTTTTTAAAATGTACTGAATGACATTTAAATTCCATGATATGGTACCCACTGTCATCCATTTAAAATATATATATATAATGAAGTTCTTCTTTGACATTTGAAAATCTTTTTGCTAAAGTATACTTTTTTAAAACGTTTCACTGAAAAGTTTTTATTGGCCTTTTGGATAGAAATGGGTATTTATCCGCCAGGGAGGATGATCCCATCACACACCTGCTAGAACCAGCACATGGCCTCCTCTTTGCTGAGTCTGTGTTTGGCCCCCCTGAGGCGCATGCTGCGCTTCTGCCTGGGATGCAGAAACTGGCCCACCCAGCACCACGTAGAACTCCAGGCCACACCTACCAATGCTTGGGTCACATTTGATCCCAGATCGACGTGCTGCTGGATCCCAAAGCCAAAGTTTCCAGCATTGGAGAAGTTATTTTTTCTTAACTCATACTCCTGCACCCTTAGACTTTTCTCTGGATTTCTTCTGCCCTGGCCCCACAGACAATCTTTTCATTTCTCCGACTGCCAAATGATCTGATGGCCTATCTAGCTCTGGAGAACTCAGGGTCTGGCCTCCAGCCGGGTCAGCCTGTTTCCGTTGTCCCCCACACGGACATGGAAGCAGAGATTGTGGATGCGATATTCCCACGTGGGGTTCTCCTTTTCACCTTGATCCTGTGCTGTGGTGAACAGGAAGAGCTAAAGCATAATTTTTGAAGAGGTCAAGTAACTCTCATGTGGATACATAATGTATGTGTGCCAAAATTTTACAAACTTATGAATCAAGAGGAAGATCACGAGGGAAGATACAATGAGTAAGACCTTAAGACAGCCCCAGAGAGTTTTTCAGGACCTAGAATTCATAGCTGTTAGGATCAGGTCACTTAGACACAAAAGTGGTTAATATCCTAAAGGACAATAAACTATATCCTTTGATGTTCTATTTTCTTCCTGGGCCAGAATTATTTGCTTCTCTACTGCACGCTACCTTCACGCTAATGTGTAATTTCAGTAAATTGGAGACCTCTACTAAGTAGTAGTCAGTTGAACGAAGTCCATTTCCCAGTCTTCGGGTGGCCTGTGCCCATATATGAGAAGAAATGACACGCCAGCCTCCTTTCGCCTTATGTCCAAGCTCGGGCGGTCAGTATTTTCTTTATTCTCTTTCTAAAGCTCAGCTGGCAACTCTGGTTCAGAGGCTAAACGTGGCCTTTGGAGCCTGGGTTCGAGTTCTGGCTGTGACCCAGGTCAGCTGCGTACCCATGCTGTGCCTCGGGGTCCTCGTCTGCGGAGGTGAGGGACAGTCACGACGCATGATTGTGGCCAGTGATCACATGGTCTTCTATCCTTTCACCTTCCGCTTCTCCATATGAGGCCTCTTAGACCTCAGGCATATATTTAGATTTGGTTTGTAGTCCAATCTGACAATTTGACTTTTTTTTTTTTTTTAAAGATTTTATTTATTTGACAGAGAGAGACACAGCGAGAGAGGGAACACAAGCAGGGGGAGCGGGAGAGGGAGAAGCAGGCTTCCCGCGGAGCAGGGAGCCCGATGCGGGACTCGATCCCGGGACTCCAGGATCACGACCCGAGCCGAAGGCAGACGCTTAACGACTGAGCCACCCAGGCGCCCCTGAATAATATGGGTTTCTGTGGGGGTTTTTCCCCATAAATACACCTAACAGTGCTGTAAATGTATTTTCTCTAACTTAGGAGCTCCTCCGTAACATTTTCTTTTCTCTAGCTTTTCATCCTAAGAATACAGTATGTTATACGCACAACATACAAAACGCGCTCATCAGCGTTTACTTTCCCGGGAAGGCTTCCGGCCAACAGCAGGCACTGGAGTCAAGTCTCCGGGTCAAAAGTCGTAACTGGGGGGAGCAGGCGCAGCTGACCCTGCGTCGGTCCTGGGTCAGCCACGCCGCGCACAGCTGGCTGTGTTTTTGATCAGACGAAAGCCTCAGTTCCAAAGCACGGGAAGAGCTGAGACCACATTTCCAAGCTACAGATTAGCAGCAAACTTGAACAACACGACAGCAAAGTCGAGAACTCCGGACTCGACGGTTACCCTCTCTTTGGGGGCCACTCAGGGGACTCTTACTGCGTAGGCGCGGGGCAGCGCCGAACGCTCCTGCGCGCGTGGAAGCCCGACAAGGCGGCGAGCGAGAGCACCGGAGAGTCCCCGGCGTCCGGGAACGGCGGCACTCGCGGCCGCCGCCGGAGACGCGCACCTGCCGCGCAGCCCCGCGCCGGCCGCCCGGCGCGCCCCCAC